>NC_053022.1:371024084-371138183 GCF_003073215.2 Triticum urartu | reverse complement strand
TTCAGATGATGCAGCACATCAAGCCATCGATGCGTAGAGCAAAGGTGAACAGCATCATTCGATTCTTCACTCATCCAGAGTTCGGCCAGCAACTGTTGTGTGTACAGTAATTCCGTTTCACTTTTCAGGTTAGGCCGTTCATTTAGTTGACGCGCGCATGCGTATTGGTCAGGTAATTAACAATGGCGATATCAAAGTGCCAAAAGCCCGACTTCACGAAACGAATAACCTTTTGATTTTATTCGATGAACATTCAACCAAAATAATCATGGGAAACAAAAGAATACAACATTGTACCAACAAATAAACAAACAGGGCTCAAAAATCCAGGCATGACACCATCAAGATACTCGATCTAGTGGTGTGGGCACTGAAAATCGGTGGGGCAGACCTTGCCGCAGTTGTTGAGAATGAGGCGTAGGTCGACGGGGAGGTCGAGGTTGTGGTCGAGCAAGTTGACATGGAGATTCGTGCAGAGGCAGAGCGCCGCGTCCAGACCGACGAGCCCGTCGAGGAGCGAGCAGCAGTGCTCGTCGCGCGGCTGGTTGACATTGACCCTGAGCAGGCCCAGCACGCTCACGCACGCCTTCGCCTTCAGCCCGTCCTTGGGGCACGACCCGTAGCCGCCGTGGGCGCTCGCCGAGGCCACGACCATGAGCCCGACGGCCAGGAGGAGCAGCGCTCTGGGTGCCATGGCCATTTGCAACGGAGCTAGCAGGTCGTGCAGCAAAGCTAGTGCGATCGAGCTGCTTGTGCTTGTGATGTGCGCTTGCTCTGTGTGTGAGTGGGTGTGTGCATGGCGAGTGGTATTTATAGAGGGAGATTGTGAATCTGATTGCTCGCCTCCAATGGGAAAGCGGTGTGAGATGAGATGGGGCCGTGCATGTGCTTCCGAGCTGGCGCGTCAGGGTTGATTGCCTCTTTTCATTTGGACTCGATCGTATGCATATGCATCCGTGATAGCTTCAAATGTGCTTATATTCCGAATGCATGTTCCGTCCAGTTCCTGTATTTGTTTGCTTATTACTGGATTGAGCATGTGGCATCGGTCGGCATGCAGTTAGCGGTAACTGCGTCAATTTGGTGTCCTGGCAGAAAGGTTGTCGAGAATTCAGATGATGATGAATTGATAACCGGGGATCAATATGATCAGGGCTTCAACCTACAAAAACACAAATCAGATCATAGCCTGGTCCGATATATTAGCTGATGCCGAACCTCACTCCTTTTTTTCGAATCAACGGGCCTTATTAATTGATGCTTAGCCAGAATTACAATCATGCCGCAGAACATCAGCAAGAAAAGATGGAATACAGTTTACCCAAAGACACCTCGTGCTGAGTAAATAGGCAATTTTTCAATTATTTTAATTCAGAAAATAATCATAAACATGGCATTGACAAAATTAATGATATACTGATTGCGATCTAAATAAGCACGTACTACACATATAGTAGAAATATCTATACAAATAGCTAGTATGGCTAAGACAAAAAAAAACAAGAGCGGGATAAACATGTTATACCCTCTAGTTGGCCGTAGCAGCAGCGCCGGCGGTGGCCTCCTCGACCGCCTTCTGGTCAGCGGCGGGCTTCTCGGCAGCGACACGTTCGGTGTCGCTAGGGATGAAAACGGAGCGGAAACAGACGAAACTGAGTGCTATCATAAATGTTTTCACATTTTTTTGCAGAAGCGAAAACGAATACAGAAACCTCGGAAATGAATACGGAAACAGATACTACCGAAAACGGACACGGAGCAAATACAAAGCAGATATGGAAACAAAAATAGGCATCGATCGGAACTTCAGAAACCCCTTGAATCATAGAGAAATACACACACAAAAAAACAAATTTAATGAGTTGTTCACACCACTACAAAATAATAGCAACTTAGCATAGTATTGTAGTAGTACCAGACAATTGCGTATATGGTCAAGCTGCGTACATGTGTTGTAGTAGCAGTTGGGTCTTAGATCCATTCTACTAATTGTGTCATTGTGTTCTCTTTAGTGGTCGTAGCTATAGGTCTATTGTAAAAACAGAAATTCCATATTCACAGAAACGGAAAGTTCTGTTTCCATGCAAGTTCCACCGGAAAACACTGCTGCGTTTTTGTTTCCGTTTCCGCGTAAAAAATTCCATTTCCACTTCCATTTTGCAAATTTCCATTTCCGTTTTCATATTTCCTCTCCGTTTCCGTATTTCTCCGGAAAAACGGAAAGTTTCCACTCCATTTTCATCCCTAGGTGTCGCTGGACATGGTGATGACGAAGACGACGCAGCATAGAGGAAGTAGTCGATCGGAGACGAGCAGTCGCGTAGTCGCTCTCCAAAAACCTAATCGCCCCTCTCCCGTACAGGATCTGAAGAGGCGGGTTTTGAAGGCCTGCTCTCCCCTCGACCGTCTATGCGGTGAACGGGATGAAGTTGCCGATGGCAGCAACGACAAAAGGAATGACAGGGGTGGTGTGCATGGAGCAGATGCGATCTGTTCATGGCGGCTAGGGTTGGCCAACACCTCACATATATATATGTGCATCCGGGTGGAGAGACGTGAGCCGAACCCACGCCCAAGTCGGTAACATCCCATGATCGGACATCTCAGATCGTGGTCCGTCTGTCAAAGACTCTCCGTTTCTGACCGGCAAAAATAAGCGCATAGGTGTGAGCTTAGCTCGACTCAAACCCGTGGCGTGGCGAGGCGGCAGCGAAGGAGGAGTGCGCGAGAGCCTCTTCTCTTCTCAAGCTTCGATAGGATGTGAAAGAGAATCCCTTATAAAGAGGTCCAACTCGTTCTTCACTAGCGGGGTGCGACTAAACTTCTCATCACCCCTGTCATCACACCTACATGGGCCCATATTTCAACACCTCTTCCCAGATTCACTTGCATGTTTAACACACATGTGAGCCGTTTGTTCACATCCCTACTAATAAATCTTGTTTGGAAGCTCTGAAAATTTGCATCGAGCTCCTGAATCTCCTGCAAAATGCCGGCTATTACCATTCTATCATAATCCGCCAATTCTCATAATATACTAACTTGTTGAGCATCACTTTCAGTATTCACCCCTGCGGATCCCTCGATCGATCGACTCCATCTCGTAAGAAAAGGGTGTTGACACCTGATTTTGGCAAGATACAGATTGCAATGAAGATGGTCTCGAGTGAACGGGTTTTCGGCATGAAAAGATTCACGTCGCCGAGTGGAACAACTTTGATGTTTCGGTTATATTCATTCGACCTTATCTTACGGACCGAAACTATACTCCGAGTGGCATAATTCAATGTTCCGAGTGGTTTTTGGCCAATCACGTCTTCAAGATGACCTCGGATGAAGGATCCCTCTTAAGGAATTGTCTTCGTCTCGTCGAGGCAATCGATTTTAATATATAAATCATCTCAATCCGAGTTCATATGCAAAAGTTAGAGGCAATACACTGCAGACCGAACCTTAACGGAAATATGGCGTGAGGTGCCACACACTTGTCTAAGAGATTGCGCGAGTAATTCGATCATCAAGACGGCCTTGAATTGAAAAACCTTCAACACGAAAAAGTTTCATCTCGTCGAGCCGGTTGTTTTTCATACAAAATTTGTCTCAATCCGAGGTCGTATGCAACCTGGAGAGTCAAATCAAGATCAGGATGTGTTTTCAGTCGGAAAATCCGAGTGAAAAGTTTGCCATCCGAGTGAAAACCTACCGATCGAGTAAAAGGTCGAGTGAAAACTTATCGATAGAGTAAATGATTGGCTTCCGAGTGAAAATATAGTAATCCGAGTGAAATTATCATCCGAGTGAAGTTATGCAGAGTGAAAAGATTACCGTCGGAATGAAAACTTGACGTTCGAGTAAGATATTGCCTTCCGAGCGAAATATAGTCATCCAAGTGAAAGATTATCTTCCGAGTGAAATTATAGTCATCCGAGTGAAAGACTCTAACATCCGAGTGAAAAGGTCTAGTCGGACGAAAAACTCTAATATCTGAGTGGATGAGCTCGGATCCGAATGAAACTGAAGATGTGCTCGAAAGGTAATCCAGATGACCTCGGATGGAAAAGTGATCAACACGAAAGTTGTGCGCATCGTCAAAACGGTCAACTTTGGTTTGAAGTCATTATCATATGAGATAGTATACGGCCTGTAAGTTCACTACGAGACTCGGATAATCCAGTCCGTTACATGACCCGGTCCGACTGGATATTAAAGATGGCTTTGTAGAATATTGAAGATGGTCTTATTTGGAAAAGTGTTCAACATAAGAATTGTTCGTCTCGTCGAGGTGCACAAGTTTCATATTTGGGCCGTCTTGATCGGAGGTCATATGCAAGCTTGGCGGCCCGCACAAGGAGGAAGACAGAAGTTGGGCCAGATTCAGACTGAATCTGAGTTGGAATAGAATTAGGACTCTAGGACGTGAATTGATGTAATTTTTTGTAAGGAAAGCCTAGATGAATCCTTTGCTTGTATGGGAAGTTCAGCCGCCTCTTATATATGTTGGGGTGATGGCCGATTGAACAACACACAATCGAACAAATCAATATACTACTTTTCATCTACGTTTTATCTCTCCACCGTTTTTCTCTCTCGTTCTTCGCTGTACTTCGTGTTTGAGAGCTGCGAATACCGAGGCTCTAGGGGCGAGCGAATCGACCTAGGGCAGCCCATAGCCGCCGCACTCCCTGACGGGGTCCCTCCCGGGGGTGTGGGGTTTTCGGGTCTGCAAAGCGCCCGTCGACTGTCTTGCGTATCGCGCTATCGGTCGGGTCTCCTTCGACGTGAGCTGCGGTGCATCACCCCCGGCGTCGAGGGTACACATGACGTGTTCGTGTGTCAACACACTTTTTGGCGACTCTGCTGGGAACCGAAGATCAATCATCATCATCCACCATGTCCGATCTTCCCAAGCCATCTGAGGTAGACGCCGATAACATCATTAAGCCCAGTCTTGATGAGATATAGGCCGATCATCGCCAAGTCTATGAGGAGTACAACAAGGCGCGCGAGGAGAAAGACCTGCAGGAGTTCCTTGCAAAATTCAAGAAAGATCGCCAAGGCAACATCACTCCGATTGAAGAAATCAAGTTCCCTCCTCTTGAGACTGAACAGGTTAAACCCTCTGTAAGTATTGCCTTTTCTCCTGAGCAGTGGGCTGAGATTGAAAGTCGTATTGCTGATGGTAATAATCTAGTCTATCAAACTTTCATAGAAAATACTAATGCTCAGAAGAATATATCTCAATCGTCTAGTGGTAAGGATGGTGTAGCTGCTAGTGTGCAAAACCCTAATATGGCTTTACCTATTGCATCGGCGCCTCCCAAGCCGATGGCTTATTATCCTACCCAAACAAATCAGATTGTGACTGCACCCATCAACCCTATTATGAGCATGCCAAGTTCGGTGGCAACGCCGAACCAAACTCTACCTACAGCTACAACCACTCGACCACTACCAAATTATGGGTCGACATACATGTCACAATTCCTACCTACAGCTAGTAACCCTACTCCTCCTATGCCACTGCCACAAGCTTCATCGTCCACTATGGATGATGGTCTAGCTAATCTTAGAGAGGAGATGGCTAAGATGCTTCGAGAGAATTTTGGAGTTGAGTTACCTTGGAATCGTATTTACCAAAAGCCGTACCCCGAGTATTTTGATGCCATCTAGTGCCCTCCAGGATATAAAATTCTAGATTTTGTTAAATTTAATGGTGAAGGCACAAAAACTACATGGGAGCATGTTAGTCAATATTTAGCACAATTGGGCGAGGCAGGCTCATTGAATGAATTGAAAGTGCGTTTATTTCCTTTATCATTAACTGGTACCGCATTTTCATGGTTTTCTTCTTTACCACATGGTTCCATTCGAGTTTGGTCGCAGCTAGAGCATAAATTTCATGATCACTTTTATAGCGGCGACAATGAACTCAAGTTGTCACATCTAACATCGGTTAAACAGAAGCATGATGAATCGGTCTCCGATTACGTCAAGAGATTCAGAGAAACAAAAAACCGGTGTTTTAGTTTGATGATAACCGAGAGGGACTTGGCAGACATAGTGCTGAGTGGTTTGAGAACTCCCATTAGAGAAAAGCTAGAAGGCTATGAGTTCTTAAATATCAACCAAGTCTCACAAAGGGCTTTGGCTCAGGAAAGACGAAGCAAAGACCTCAAAGAAGTGCATAGATACAAAGCCGATCGTCCAAAGATGAATACGGTGGAATATGTTTTTGCTACTGAATTTGTTTGGCCATCTAAGGCCAAACCCTTTACTTGCATGATCTGAAACCGATTCATAAGAATCGTGATGAAGAGATGAAGTTTACTTTTAACATTGCTAAGTGTGATATAATATTTGATGCTTTGCTGCAGGCTAAGATTATTAGAATATCTCATACTTTACCGCCGTTTGAAGAGCTAAAACGGCGTGCTTATTGCAAGTATCATAATTCTTTTTCTCATGCTACTAACGATTGCAATGTTTTTCGACGACAGATACAATCGGCCATTAATGACGGACGATTGAAATTTTCTGAGATGCAAGTTGATAAACAACCTTTCCAATGAATACCATGGATTTGGAGGGGAAGAAGCTACTCATTCGGCCGGAGGTAGCCGAATCTGCTAATAAAGCTAATATCATTATTGGTGAGCCCAGAAAAGACAAGGAAGGCAGCACAGTCTTGGGGAGACATGTTGTGCTTGATAAGCAGCCCGATGGCAAGGAAGTAATCAAAATCACCATCAAGAATCCTACACTCGGGGGGCAACCGCAAGTGCAAGAAAATACTCAAGTTAAATTTATCAAACCCAAGAGTCCAGAAGTTGGCAAGTGGAAGAGGAATGAAGCTAAAGTGCAACGCAAGCGGATCAAGCCAACTTTTGATATGTTGCTGTCCAAGTATGCTAATCAGTTGGTTGGTTCCAGCTCTAACCAGCCATCACAGTTGAAGCGACCAAGGTCACCATCAGATGATATGTTCAGTCGGTATATGAAACCGAGTGGACCAAAGGCGTTATTTCCAGAAGAGAAGAGGCAAACTGTTTGGGACCGACTTGAATATACATATAATGGCCGACTGAACATCAGTAACTATCGGTCGGCTGGTCAAAACATGCGACCGGATGGAAACTATCCGAGTGTAAGAATGCACCCAGGTGGAAGCTATCTAAGTGAAGAAATGTGGCCAAGTAGATTCCATCCGACTGAATTCCATCCGAGTGGATTCCATCCAAGTGACATCCATCCGAGTGGATTCCATCAGAGTAAAAAGGTGCGCCCAAGTGGAAATTTCATGCATCTGGAAAGTCGAAAAGAATGGCGTGTTAATTCACCAAGTGTTGCAGCAGTTGAGTCGGGAAAAGGCAAGGAGAAAATGGATGCCGACTCACTTATCTTGGGCACCGAAACGTTCGCCATATGGCAGCCGATTGTGCATAGCAATCCGACTGATCCGATACTTGCTATCGTGCCAAAGCACTCGGCTAATGACCATGAAGCAAGCACTAGCCAAGTAAAAATGAGAAATCCTAAATACGCTCAGCCAAAGTGGTGTCCTCCAGGGCTAACAAAGACACAAAAAAGGAAACTACAAAGGTTAAGGAGTCAAGAAATGGCAGAACAAGAGGCCGAGAAGCAAAGGGATAAGTTGTTCAATGACAGTCGGCCTATGGTACCTACAAAACAAGTGTGGAGGCCCAAACAAATACAAGATGCAGTGGCTTCTACACCAATCACAGCAGCACCTACATTACCAAAAGAGGACGACACAATCATTGCATCGTCTATATTACCTATTGCTTCCTCTTCACTCGGACAAATTTCAGAATCGGTGGATGCACTCGAGGAGGAGGCTGATATGTTGGACTATGAGTCTACGCCGGTTCATGAAGGTATGGATATCAATATGGTGTATTACTTACCTGCTGAGTTTCGTGCTGTAGATGAGGAAGGGGAAGTGGCTCAGCTGGATTTTGGCCCTAAAAATGCAATATTCGAGAAGCCAAAAGAACCAGTAACGCATCTGAAACCGTTATATCTCAGAGGTCATATCAATGGGTCGCCGCTCACTCGGATGCTTGTGGATGGAGGTGCTGTGGTAAATCTTATGCCATATTCGGTCTTCAAGAAATTGGGTTTGCCTGATGAAGAATTGATCAAGACCAATATGGTGCTCAACGGGTTTCAAGGCAAAGAGAAAACTGAAGCCAAAGGTGTAATGTATGTGGAGCTTACAGTCGGAAGCAAAACTTTGGCTACTGCATTCTTTGTCGCTGAGGTGCAAGGTAACTACAACGCTATACAAGGCCGTGATTGGGTTCATGCAAACCAGTGCGTGCCATCCACTATGCACCAGTTTTTGATTCAGTGGGTTGATGATGAAGTAGAAGTCATTCATGCGGATAACTCAGCCTGTGTTGCTTTGGCCGATGCATCGGTGGATTGGCAACATCCCAATGCTACTTGCTTGATGGGACGTGACTTATCAGAATTTGATTTTCTCAGCGCGACCAAGAATGGTTTTGTGCCTGTCTCTTTAAAGCCGACTGAATGCAATCGGCTCCAAGGTATTATATGTTTAAATGGATCCTAATTCCGAGTGGTTACAAAAACGTCTTGTAAAGTATCGGTCCAGTGAGAACGATATGTATGAGTCTATAGAGGAGTTGGATGACATGGATAAACTTGGACAAGGTTTTACATCAGCCGATCCGTTTGAAGAGGTAGATATTGGAGATGGTTCAGTCACTCGACCGACATTTATAAACAAAAATTTGAAAGCCGATTGTAAGGCTAAGTTAATCGAGCTATTGAAAGAATATGTTTGTTGCTTTGCATGGGAATATCATGAGATGTCAGGGTTAAGCCGAGAGCTAGTGGAGCATCGGTTGCTTATAAAGGCCGGTTTTAGACCTTATAAATAGTCGGCCAGAAAATTTAATCCAAAAACATATGACCGGATCAAGGAAGAGATCGGTCGACTGCTTGAAGCTAATTTCGACCTTGCAGGTATGCCGAGTGGATTTCTAACATTGTCCCAGTGGAGAAGAAAGGATCCGACAAGTTGAGGGTGTGCATTGATTTCAGAGATTTGAATAGGGCTACACCCAAAGATGAGTATCCTATGCCAATAGCCGATATGCTTATTAATGATGCTTCTGGGGATAAGGTTATTAGCTTTCTAGATGGTAATGCCAGATACAATCAAATTTTTATGGCCGAAGAGGACATGTACAAAACGGCTTTCCGATGTCCTGGTTTCCTTGGTTTATTAGAGTGGACTGTGATGACATTCATATTAAAAAATGCTGGAGCCACGTATCAAAGGGCTATGAATTTAATTTTTCATGATTTACTCGGTGTCATACTTGAAGTTTATATTGATGATATTGTTGTCAAATCGGATGCTTTTGAATCTCACTTGGCCGATTTGCGTTTAGCTTTCGAAAGAATGAAAAAGTATGGACTGAAGATGAATCCTTTAAAGTGTGCATTCGGCGTATCAGCTGGCAAGTTTTTGGGTTTCAATATTCATGAAGATGGCATAGAGATTGATCCCAAAAAGATAGAGGCCATACATAAAGTGGAGGCTCCAACATGCAAGAGAGATATGCAAAAGTTCCTTGGCAAGGTCAATTATTTGAGAAGGTTCATAGCTAATCTATCAGGGAAAATTGATGCATTTACTCCTATCCTTCGGTTAAAGAATGATGCTGATTTCACTTGGGGGGCAAAACAACAAGAAGCGTTTGATATGATCAAGAATTATTTGTGCACTCCTCCGGTGATGAAAGCACCCAAGCATAGGGAACCCTTCAAACTTTACATTGCAGCAGAGGAAGGAGTTATTGGTGATGTTCTAACTCAAGAGACCGAAGGAAAAGAGCATGCCATCACTTATTTGAGCCACCGCTTATTGGACGCAGAGACAAGGTATACATTTATTGAGAAATTATGTC
Source organism: Triticum urartu (assembly GCF_003073215.2). NCBI lineage: Eukaryota > Viridiplantae > Streptophyta > Magnoliopsida > Poales > Poaceae > Triticum > Triticum urartu. Next base: position 371,128,221 of record NC_053022.1, on the reverse strand, counting down.
TATGCTTATATTATGCTTGCACGAAACTGAGACATTATTTAGTGCCGAGTGTTTGTGTAGTAGCTTGTCAAACCGATGTCATTAAATACATGTTGCATAGGCCAATTCTTAGTGGTAGAATTGGCAAGTGGGCTTATGCTTTGATTGAATATGATTTGGCTTATGAATCTCTAAAATCCATGAAAGGCCAAATTGTTGCTAATTTCATTGTTGAACATCGGATTAATGACAAGAATGACGTTGATATGAACCTTGTTTCATTAGTACCATGGAGATTATACTTTGATGGTTCAGTTTGTAGCAATGGCCAAGGTGTTGGTATTGTTTATATATCTCCTCATGGTGCTGTTTTTGAGGCCTCATGCCGCTTAGAATATTTTTGCACAAACAATCAAGCCGAATATGAAGCATTGTTATTCGGCCTAGAGATGTTACTTGCTATAGGTGTTACACATATTGAGGCTTATGGTGATTCGTTACTAGTGGTGCAGAAAATATCCAAAGTCTTTCAGTGTTTGGACGAATCACTTAATGTTTATCTTGATAAATGTTTAGATATAATCTCTACTTTGGATTGTTTTAGCATTGCACATATATCTAGACATGACAACTAGAAAGCAAATGAGTTGGCACAACAAGCATCTGGATACCATGTTGATTATGGCATGTTTCATATTTCTCAAAGTCCAATGTCTTGTCTTACCAGTATAGAAGAGGCCGAACTAGAACCCACTGATTCGGTCATTAATAAAAAATCTAGTGCAGGTGACAATCCCGACTGGAGGAAGCCCATTGTTGATTACTTGTGCAATCTGAGTGAAAGGGTGGACAAGGCTGTTCGGTGTATGGCTTTCAAGTATACAATAAGAGATGATGTTCTTCTAAAGTGTTTGGATGAGGACCAGGCAAGAGTTGCTATGGGAGAAGTACATGAAGGCATTTGTGGCACTCACCAGTCGGCTCCCAAGATGAAATGGTTATTGCGACGTGCTGGGTTTTATTGGCCGACTATGGTTAATGACTGCTTCAGATATTATAAAGGGTGTGAAGCTTGTCAAAAATTTGGTGATATTCAATTGGCTCCTACTGCTATGTTGCATCCTATTATCAAGCCACGGCCCTTCAGAGGATGGGGTTTAGACTTTATTGGGAAAATTCATCCATCTTCCTCAAAGGGACATTGGTTCGTATTGGTGGCAACTGATTATTTCACTAAATGGTCTGAAGCAGTACCTCTCAAGAACATGACACATACAGAGGTAATTCAATTCATAACTGGGCACATTATTCATAGATTTGGTATTCCTCAAACGTTAACGACAGATCAAGGTTCATCTTTCATGTCAGACCAAGTCAGAGAGTTTGCCGAATCTTATAACATAAAGTTGCTCAATTCCTCTCCATATTATGCCCAAGCTAATGGACAAGATGAGTCTAGCAATAAAATTTTAATCAAACTCATCAAGAAGAAGATTGAAGATAATCCAAGGAGATGGCATGAGTTGTTATCTGAAGCTTTGTGGGCACATAGAATTGAAGGAAATATGCCCTAGAGGCAATAATAAAGTTATTATTTATTTCCTTATATCATGATAAATGTTTATTATTCATGCTAGAATTATATTAACTGGAAACATAATACATGTGTGAATACATAGACAAACAGAGTGTCACTAGTATGCCTCTACTTGACTAGCTCGTTGATCAAAGATGGTTATGTTTCCTAACCATAGACATGAGTTGTCATTTGATTAACGGGATCACATCATTAGGAGAATGATGTGATTGACTTGACCCATTCCGTTAGCATAGCACTTGATCGTTTAGTTTGTTGCTATTGCTTTCTTCATGACTTATACATGTTCCTATGACTATGAGATTATGCAACTCCCGTTTACCGGAGGAACACTTTGTGTGCCATCAAACGTCACAACGTAACTGGGTGATTATAAAGGTGCTCTACAGGTGTCTCCGAAGGTACTTGTTGGGTTGGCGTATTTCGAGATTAGGATTTGTCACTCCGATTGTCGGAGAGGTATCTCTGGGCCCTCTCGGTAATGCACATCACTTAAGCCTTGCAAGCATTGCAACTAATGAGTTAGTTGCAGGATGATGTATTACGGAACAAGTAAAGAGACTTGCCGGTAACGAGATTGAACTAGGTATTGAGATACCGACGATCGAATCTCGGGCAAGTAACATACCGATGACAAAGGGAACAACGTATGTTGTTATGCGGTCTGACCGATAAAGATCTTCATAGAATATGTGGGAGCCAATATGAGCATCCAGGTTCCGCTATTGGTTATTGACCGGAGACGTGTCTCGGTCATGTCTACATTGTTCTCGAACCCGTAGGGTCCGCACGCTTAAGGTTTCGACGATAGTTATATTATGAGTTTATGAGTTTTGATGTACCGAAGGAGTTCGGAGTCCCGGATGAGATCGGAGACATGACGAGGAGTCTCGAAATGGTCGAAACGTAAATATCGATATATTGGACGACTATATTCGGACATCGGAAAGGTTCCGAGTGATTCGGGTATTTTTCGGAGTACCGGAGAGTTACGGGAATACGTATTGGGCCTTATTGGGCCATACGGGTGTCGGTGTACTAGAGTAGGGGTACCCTAGTATCCCTAACTTGTGCACGGGCAGTCGCAGCATCCCGCGGCAAGGCTTGCCGGGTGACCGCCAAGGTCCTCCGTGGTCCCTTTGGAGCCATTCAAGAATAAAGTATCCAAGCCAAGGAGACAAGACCCCGGCAAGAGGAGCTTGCCGGGAAGGCCAACAAAGGCATCTCAAGGCCCCGGCAGGAGGAGCTTGCCGGGAAGGCCAATCAAGGCACCTCAAGGAACTTGTCGCGACGCACCTCGCGTCCCGGCAAGGCCCGGTGAGCGACAAGCTCCCGGACGCGACAAGACAACAACCGCGGCAAGGCGCTTGCTGCGGCAAGCCACCACTCTGTGTCCGTGCTCTAGCACATCCACCAACGTGTCGCTCTGGGACCCTTCCAGGCGTGCGTGGCGGGAGGCTGTGCAGCCAGCGGTGCGCGGTGGCAAGCGGCGCTGACAAGTTTGCCATCGTGGCGAGCGGTGGCGTCCCTGACGGTCCCTTTTGCATTGTTTAGGCGACACAGACGGGCATTTAATACCCTTGTCCCCTGCCGTCAGGGTTAGGTATGATACACTGTAGCAGGTAGCTGTGCCTACCGCATCACCATTCCATTTTGACCCTTGTCTATGTTGCCACCTGTCGGTGACCCCTTGAGCATATAAAAGGAGGCCCATGCGCAACATAGAGGGGGGAAGCTAGCTCAGAGAACACTCACGCTCGGTCTCGTTAGCTGCTGGTGTGTACTGTAACACTCCGCGCTCCCGAGCAAGAACTCAATACAAATCACAAAGCAGGAGTAGGGTTTTACGCATCCGTGCGGCCCGAACCTGGGTAAACCGCTCGTGTGCTTCGCCTCGATCCGCTCTTTGCACGATCTCCGCCCCCGCCGAACCGAAAGGGACCCGGTCCGCCGGTCCCATAGGTGCCCGTGGATCAGTACCCCGGCATCTTTGGCGCGCCAGGTAGGGGGCGTTGAGGTTGTGTGAACCAGATCCGGCGTTCACGCGAGCTAGATCTTCATCATCTTCATCGACATGCCGCCGAAGAAGAAGGTTTCAAAAGCAGCTGCTCCGTCCGCGCCGAACCCACCATTGCCGGAGCAAACGGCTGATGGGACAGGCGCCGGCGGAAGAACGTGCGTCGACGAGGGAGCTCACGGTGCTGCCAGGTCCAAGGACAAGGCTGCGCTGCCCATCGGCGGCGTAGCCGGCTCCCACAACGACCGGGCGCACTCCAAGACCTCGGCGTCTGTACATGCACCGCGCCCATCTCAGGAGGCGCGGGACCGGCAGCGTCATGGTACTCACGGTACCATGCGTTTGCTGGACCAAGATCGGGCTGGTGGATCTCAGAGTGCTCAAGACCAGCATGCACACCAACGTGCTGGCACGAGCGAGGCACGGTCGCCTGGACGGGACACTGCTCCTTCTAACATAGTTAGAAGTCCGAGCATATCCCGCTCCTCGCACCGATCGCCACCACCGCCCGCCACTGCAGCAGAAGCTTTGGCGCGAGCTCAACTGCTCCTGGACTACCCTCCAACGGCAGACAAGATCGACGACTGGAGGGCAACCATTCAGAGTCTCATCGGCTTCGCCAATGGCGACACTCAACGGCTGCCGAGCACGTCGCAGCCGCAGCCAGCCAGCCAGGCACGAGCCGGTGGCGACAAGACCGATGGGGGTGCAACCTCTGTGCACTCTCCGCCCCGAAGGCCAAGATCGCCGACTCGCCGGATCCACCTCGACAGCGACTCCACCGCGTCATCAGATCCGCGAGCTCGTCGCGACCAGCGTCAAGTTCTTCACGAACGGCGGCAAGAAGACGCTCGTACTCGCATCGAGCGCCGAAGAGAAGCGCGGCGTCAATCTGACCAGCGCGCTGGGCCCTCTGTCGACATGCATGCGCCAGGGGAACCAGGCGACTTGCCGTACGCGGTAGGTTGCCCTGCGTTCACTCGTGAGCTGCGGCAGGTCCAGTGGCCCAGCACGAAGAATTTCAAGCCAGACGTACCAGAGAAGTACGACGGCAGGTCGCATCCGTCGGAGTTCCTCAGCATCTACACCATCGCGGTGCAGGCTGCTGGGGGGGCGGGACGACAAAATCCTTGCCAACTACTTCCCGCTGGTGCTCAAGCCCAACGTCAGGTCCTGGCTCATGCACTTGCCGGACAACTCCATATCCTCCTGGGCAGACCTATGCCATCAGTTTGTCGGCGCCTTTACAGGCGGCCACAAACCTCATGGCCAAGAGAGTGACCTTCATCTGCTCGCCCAGAAGGAAGGAGAGCCCCTGCGCAAGTACATTCAAAGGTTCAGCCGTGTACAGTACAACATCCCAGACGTCCACCCCGCCGCGGTCATCAGCGCGTTCCATCAGAACGTGCGTAACCGCAGGATGCGGGAGGGGATGGCGATGTGCAGGATCAGAGACGTCAGTGAGCTGTATGCCCTGGCTGATAAGTGTGCACGTGCTGAGGAAGGGAGGAAACTCCCCGGAGAGAAGACCGGAGCAGAAGGATCTGACAGCGAGGATGCTGCCCCGGCAAAGAGAAACCGGCGGCGGAACAGGAAGAAGAAAGGCAAAGACGTGCTAGTCGTTGAGCAGTCCGGCAACGAAGGTGGCGCCAAGAAAGCCAAAGTTGGTAGCTCCGGCAAGGAGATTGCCGCATGCGCCAACTGCCAGGCTGTGGCGGTCGCTGACAAGCAGGACGGCACCGACAAGCAGTACTGCAAGATTCACCGCACCAAGGGCCATGACCTCCAGAGCTGCAAGAAAGTCGAGCAGCTTGTTCAGCAGCAAAAGGCTGAATACGAGCGACGCGACAAGGAGAGGGCCCAAGGAGGTGCTGGAGAATCCGGCAAGAAGCGCGCCGGCCGGGGAGGACGCCGCGGCAAGGCCAAGCAGCGGCAAGGAGACAGACCTCCCCGCGGCCGCGACAACGATGAAGACGACGACAATGACGAAGACATGGATGATGTCGAGACCAGTGAGCAGGAGTTCCAGAAAGCCACAGAGGTCTTGTGCGTTGACGGTGGTGCTTCTCTGCATACTTCGCACCGCCAGCTCAAGCAGTGGGTGCGGGAAGTCAATGCAGCAGAACCACCCGTCGAATCATGCAAGCTTCTGAAATGGTCCAGCACGCCTATCATCTTTGATATTGAGGACCACCCTGATCGCACAACTGCGGTCGGGTGTTTGCCGATGTTGGTTTCACCAACTATCCGCAACCTCAAGGTCACCAAGATGTTAGTTGACGGCGGGGCCGGCTTGAACCTGATCTCCTCCACTGTACTCCAAAAACTCCAGATCCCTGACAGCGAGCTTGAAGAGACCGGCACATTCCAAGGAATCAATCCGGGAAGGAGCAAGCCGAAGGGGAAGGTCACGTTGCCAGTTACATTTGGCAGCGAGCTGAACTTCAGGACTGAGAGGGTCACTTTTGACGTTGCCGATATTCCATTACCTTACAATGGGATACTTGGCCGTCCAGCACTCGCCAAGTTCATGGCAGCCTCTCACTACGCATACAACATGCTGAAGATGCCAGGACCGATAAGCGTCATCTCTGTCCCCGGTGACAAGAAGGATGCTCTTATCTGCGCCGACAAGATCTACCGGGAAGCAGCAGCCGCAGCAGATCGCGAGTCACTTGCCGCTGAAGCTCCCGGGGGAAAGATGACCAAGTCCGGCAAGAGTTCTGATGCCCACTCCGGCAAGCGCACCTCTTCGGAGTGCTGCGCTGCCGTCGAGGACGCATCATCGAGCTCCACCGGCAAGTGTAAGAAGACGATGGCAGCTCCGCCAGAGACGAAAAAGGTGTCCGCCAAGGAGGACGGCACTAGTGGTACCTTCACCATCAGTGCCACTCTCGACCCTAAATAGGAAAGCGCGCTCATTGCTTTCCTGCGGGTGAATGTCGACGTGTTTGCGTGGCAACCGTCTGACATCCCCGGTGTTCCCAGGAAGGTAATTGAGCACCACCTTGCCGTTTGTCCTCATGCGCGGCCCGTCAAGCAGAAGGTCAGGAAGCAAGCAGTGGAGCGCCAAGAATTCATCGCAGAAGAGATCAAGAAGTTGGAAGCAGCAGGCCTTGTCAGAGGAGTGCTCCATCCTACGTGGTTGGTCAATCCTGTAGTCGTGCGCAAGGCAAACGGGAAATGGAGACTTTGTATCAATTTTACCGATGTTAACAAAGCTTGTCCCAAAGACCCATTTCCTTTGCCGCGCATTGACCAGATTGTTGACTCCACAGCCGGATGTGATTTGCTTTCATTTCTTGACGCATACTCAGGATACCATCAGATCTTCATGGCAGAAGAGGATGAGGAGAAGACCGCATTTATTACTCCATGTGGCACGTACTGTTTCGTATGGATGCCTTTCGGATTAAAAAATGCTGGTTCAACATTTGCAAGAGTAGTCCATGTCGCTCTTGAGCCACAAATACACAGAAATGTGGAAGCCTATATGGATGACATAGTGGTCAAGAGCAAGGACAAGGCAACTCTGATCCAAGATTTAGACGAGACCTTTGCAAATCTGCGCAAGATCAGCCTCAAACTCAACCCAGAGAAGTGTGTGTTTGGAGTTCCCTCCGGCAAGCTTCTCGGGTTCTTTGTGTCTCAGCGGGGAATTGAAGCCAATCCTGACAAGATCAAGGCCATTGAGCAGATCGAAGCACCAAAGCGCGTCAAGGATGTACAAAGACTTGCCGGTTGCGTGGCTGCTCTCAGCAGGTTTATCTCTAGGTCTGCTGAGCGCGCCCTGCCATTTTTCAAATTATTGAAAAAGGCAGGTCCAATGAAATGGACTCCGGAAGCGGAGGCTGCGCTGCAAGACTTGAAGAGATACCTGTCCTCCCCTCCAATACTTGTCGCACCTAGGCCACAAGAGAAGTTGCTGCTGTATATAGTGGCAACCAATCAAGTGGTTAGTGCTGCGTTAGTAGCGGAGAGGGAGGCAGATGACGAGCCTGCAACCATGGCAAGCACATCCAGCGACAAGATGGTGCAGCGCCTAGTTTACTTTGTCAGTTCCCTTCTGCAGGGGGCTAGGTCAAGGTACTCTGGCATGCAAAAATTGCTTTTCGGCCTTCTCATGGCCTCGAGAAAGCTGCGCCATTACTTCCAAGCACATGAAATCACAGTTGTCACTCGCTTTCCGCTGAAGAGGATACTACAAAATCCAGAAGCGACAGGCAGGATTGTTGAGTGGGCACTGGAACTGTCAAGCTTTGGCCTCAAGTTTGAGAGCACTTCAACTATCCAGAGCAGAGCATTGGCAGAATTTATAGCAGAATGGACGCCAACACCAGATGAAGAAATTCCAGAAACGAGCATCCCCGTCAAGGAAGCAGGTAAAGAGTGGCTGATGTACTTTGATGGTGCCTTTTCGCTGCAAGGCGCCGGCGCTGGCGTGCTGCTTGTCACACCCGCCGGAGAGCACCTCAAGTACGTAGTCCAGATGCACTTTCCCAAGAAGCAAGCAACAAACAATACTGCAGAGTATGAAGGCTTGCTTGCCGGCCTCAGGATCGCGGCAGACCTTGGGATCAAGAAGCTCATTGTCAGGGGTGACTCGCAGCTTGTCGTCCGCCAAGTAAACAAGAGCTATCAGAGTCCGTTGATGGAAGCTTATGTCGACGAAGTGAGAAAGCTAGAAGAGCACTTTGACGGCCTACAGATGGAGCATGTTCCAAGAGCTCAGAACGCCATTGCCGATGGCCTGTCAAAGTGCGCTGCACTTAAATTACCTGTGGAACCAGGGATCTTTGTGCTCGAGCTGACTCAGCCGTCCGTAACGCCATCAACTGGACAGAGCAAGAAGAGGAAGTTGATTTCTGGTGACTATTTGCCGGCAGAGCTTCCCGAAGCCGCCGCCAAGAAGGTCCCCAAGATCAACGCCAAGAGCGCTGAGGAGCAGTCTGCTCCGACAAGCCCTAGGGTTTGTTCCGTTGAAGCAGAAGCTCCCGACAAGTTTTGCTCCGGCAAGCTTGCCGGGGAACGTCAAGCTCCGGCAGACCCGCAGGTTCTCGCCGTAGAAGCGGATGTTCCCGCAGCGGCAGATTTGCCTTTAGTCCTTGTTGTCGAGCCACAAGCTCCAGCATGGGCGCAGCAGATTGTCCGTTTCCTTCAGACAGGAGAACTTCCCGAAGAGCAAGAAGAAGTGGAAAGAGTAGCCCGGCAGTCAAGTATGTACCAGTTTGTCAACAAGACACTGTACAGAAGAAGACTCAACGGTGTGAAATTGAAGTGTATTCACCGGGAAGACGGACAAAAGCTGTTGGCAGAGATACATGGAGGCATATGTGGCCACCACATTGGCGCAAGAGCACTTGTCGGCAAAGCATTCCGGCAAGGTTTCTTTTGGCTGACAGCCCTCCAGGATGCAACTGCACAAGTAACCAAGTGTGAAGCGTGCCGGTTTCATTCCAAGCAGATACACCAACCAGCTCAAGCTCTCCAGACGATCCCTTTATCCTGGCCATTTTCGGTCTGGGGGCTCGACATCCTCGGCCCCTTTCCCCGAGCAGTCGGGGGCTTTGAGTACTTGTACGTTGCAATCGACAAGTTCACAAAGTGGCCGGAAGTGGAACCAGTGAGGAAGGTGACAGCACAGTCAGCAGTCAAGTTCTTCAGGTCGATTGTTTGCCGCTTCGGGATCCCTAACAGGATAATCACCGACAATGGTACACAATTCACGAGCCGCACCTTCATGCAGTACGTCCAAGATCTTGGCGCCAAGGTCTGCTTCGCTTATGTTGCTCACCCGAGAAGCAACGGTCAAGCGGAGAGGGCAAATGCTGAAGTGCTGCGCGGGCTCAAGACCAAAACTTTCGACAGGCTGCACAAGTGCGGAAGAAACTGGATCGAGGAGCTGCCGGTGGTTCTTTGGTCGATCAGGACGATGCCAAATCGAGCCACTGGACAGACACCTTTCGCTCTAGCCTATGGAGCAGAGGCAGTTATCCCCATGGAACTCGTATACGGGTCACCTCGAGTGCTCGCTTATGATGAGCTTGAGCAAGAGCAGCTGCGACAAGATGACGCGCTGCTCCTTGAGGAAGACCGTCTTCAGGCTGCTGTGCGAGCTGCTCGCTACCAGCAAGCTTTGCGCCGCTACCATAGCCGCAAAGTTAACGCCAGAAGTCTCGAGGAAGGCGACCTTGTTCTTCGGCGTGTTCAGTCCGCCAAGAATTCCAACAAGTTGACGCCGAAGTGGGAAGGCCCTTACCGGGTGAAACGAGTCACTAGGCCTGGCGCTGTCCGCCTTGAGACCGAAGATGGCATTCCGGTGAGCAACTCCTGGAACATTGAGCATCTTCGTAAGTTTTACCCGTAAGGCGCGGTTGCCGGAACCTGTTCCGGCAACCACCTTTTGTACAAGTCTTGCCGCTGTTGCATGTAATCCTTTGTACAAAGCCGGGCGCAGACCCCGTGCATAAGTAAAGCTCATGTGCTCCGCACATTTTGTCGATTTCATGCTTTCTATTTTCTGGCATATATGATCTGACACTTTGTGCAGCACCTACTCCACGGTAAGCAATAACGAGCCGTAAGGCTCCGTATCTTTATTTTCTCTTCTTTCTTTTTTCTCAAGGAAAGAAAGGTTCCCTCGCCCACAAGTTTGCCAGGGGGGAAAGAAGAAGATAATGGTATGGACCAGGTGTCGTTCAAGAAAGTTTCGCCTTGCCGGGAAGCAAACAACAGAAAAGCTAAGTTGCCAAAGTTTGAGCAATCAGATTTTTTAAATTTTAAAGTTATCTCCCTTGAACGACCGCACTTTGTATGGAAAACCTGTGCGCGGAGGAACCAACTCGTAGCTAGTTGCGCCCTTACTTTGTTTCGAGTCCGCTCAACAACTTAAGTGAGCTGCAACTAGTTGCGACAAGGTTTCTTGACGGTAGCGGCACCGCCAGCAGGCTGCTGACGTCCCGCACTCAGCGCTCGCGGCTCAGGTGCCTGCACCGGCAAGTTCCCTAAAAGCGTAGGGTAAAAAGACATACAAAGGGAGGAATCAAGTAAAGGGAATAACATTGCAATCATTACCCAGAATAGCATTATATTACAAAGATAGCTTGTCGCAGCTCTAATAGATTGTTTTCATAACATGACAAACAGCGACAAGGGAAGAAGAAATGGGCGGCCTAATCTACGCGATCGCCTTCGATCCTCTTGATCCCGCTCACCTTGTCCACAATGGGTGCGACAAGGGCCTTGACCGCCTCCAGATCAGCATCCGGCGGCAGGGTCCTGAGGACGTTGGTGAGGTTGAGGCCCGGATTGCGGAAGGCCACCTTCATCAACACTTTCTGGAGAGCTCCCGCGCAGATCTTGTGCGACTCGTCGGCCAGCTGCCTTGGGATCTTCTCCCGGAGCCGCTGAAGGGCCGTCGCCACGCCCTTGAAGAACAGGACGAGCTTGACGCTGGGTTGGAGGTTCTCGTCGGAGGGATACCCGAGATCCTCCATCCCCAGCTGTGCCAACTCCCTGTCAATGTCTGTGGCAGCATTCACAAGACTCTCCGTCCAGTGCTTCATAGTTTCCCTGAAGGCATTTTGGGTGGCGGCAACACTCTCTAGCAGCGCCTTGTCGGCCTTGATCTCCTCCTTCAAGGCCGCCTCCTGCTTCTTGGCGCTGTCCAGCGTCTTGGTCAAAGCGGTGAACTTTAACTCAAGACCCGTGTTGGAGTCCTTGGCGGCGCTGAGCTCTTTTCCCTTCTCGGCAAGATCGGCTTCTAGCTGCGCCACCTTCGTCTCCAACTCCTTCTTGGCGGCCTCAGCGGCGGCGGCGGCATCCTCTCCTTGCTTGAGGGCTCCGCCGAGTTTTTCCTCGCGCACGGCGAGCTCCTCCTCGTGGGCGCCAAGATTGACCTTCCGCTGCGCTAGCTCGCCCTCCTCCGCGGATAGCTTCACAGCGGCAAGTCGTTGCTGCTCTTCGACTTCGGCCTTCTCGAGGAAGAAGACCTTCTGCGCTTCGGCAAGCTGCTCCCGCTCCTCCGCCAGGGACCGGAGGGCTTCCCGGTGGAAACCCCCGAGCTCTTCCGCGCGCTTCTCGATATCTGCTCCCGCCTTCGCGACAAGCGCCTCGCGGGATTCCAGCTTGGCTTGCCGCGCGCGGTAGAGCGACAACAGCTTCCGCAGCAGCCGCTCCTATTTAGGCTCATTGCTGCTGCTGCTCGGCGCGTCGACCAGCGTCAGTCCCGCGGAGGCAAGCACTTCCCCGTTGAAGATCTCTCCCTCGACCAGCGCCCTGGAGCTTGACGCCCTGGGGAGGTTGATGAAGACGCCTTCGCCGGCCTTCAAGTATACGCCTGGCTGGGGCTCTTTGGAGCCTGGCGCTGTGGCAGCGGCGGACGGGTCGGCGATCGATGTAGCGCCTAGCGCTCCTGCGGCCTCAGGGCCGTCAGTACGATCGCCAGATCCCTCGCCAGTTGCCGCGGCGGCAGCCTTGGCGGCCTCTGCGCCGGCGGGATCGTCAGCACCGGCCGCTTCTTCGGCGGCAACCTCGGTCTCCATCTGCTCCGCAGCGGATGGGTCTGACGGCCGGAAAAGGGGGAAGAGTCAAGCAAAAATCCAACAAAAAGAAGATCAAGAGAAGAAGAACCCAAGGGAGGTTTTGAAGCAAAAGGGTTACCTGTACCGGGTTCTGCTGCTGTGGTCTCCGCCGTCGGGGGGCCGCTGGTGCTGTCCCTTGCCGGAGAACCCTCCCTTGCCGGAGACTTCTCCCTTACCGGAAAGCCCTCCCTTGTCGGGGAGTTCTCCCTTGTCGGGGGATTCTCCCTTGGCTCCTGGTGGGGCTGCTCTGCTCCTACACAAATCAGCGATCAAATGTCAGCAAAGACAGAGTATCCATGCGCACCTCACAAGCGGAGAGCAAATCATATACTTACGCTGGGGGCTGCTCTGGAGAAGGGTTGCCGGGTCCGGTAAGGTTGTCTCGGGCGCGCCCCCCGCCGTCGCGGTGGGTTCGTCCTCGATGACGATCACCGGGACCTTGGCTCTCTTTGCTGCTCTCTGGGCCAGAGTCCTAAAGAGGAACAAGTTCAGTGAAAAGCAAGTGAGAAACAAGACAAACAACAAGGATTGAAGAAATGCAAGTACAGCAAGAGAAGCTTACTCTTCTTCTTCTTCCTCGTCGGAGCTGAACGCGGAGAAGTCGAAGTCCGGTGCACGCCCGGCACGAGGAGGCGGAGGAGAAGCTTCCCTTGGCTGCTTGGCGGGAGCAGTGGCGATGGTCTGAGACGACCCCGCTCCGGCTGCCGGCGCGGCGTGAACAGCGGCAGGAACTGAAGTGGTGGTCCGGCTAGACTCCGCTCCAGTTGCCGTCGCAGCATGAGGCGCTCCCGCGGCAACCGTGTTTGCCGCGGTGGAGCGTGTCACGCGGCGTGGCGACTGTTGACCCGCTTGCCGCTCCGCCACGTCGCCGGCCTTGCGGAGACGCCTTCTTGGTGGGGATGGAGGCTCTGCTTGCGGCGAGCTGCCCAAAGATGAGGAGGAAGAGGAGTTGATTTCCAACGAGCCGCTCGTGTCCTTGGCGGGCTCGCTCGGCTCGACGTCACGCCCGGCAAGCTCCTTCTTGCCGGCGGGCTCCCCTCGCTCGGCACGGCTTGCCGCTTCTGCTGCATCTGCCTCCTCCACGGTGAATCCAAACTCGCCCGCGGCTGCGGCTGCCGCCGCCTCTTCCAGCCTAGTGGCGATGAGTGCCATCTCCGCATCCGTGGTGTCGCGGGTGAGGCTGTCATTCTCGTCGGAGCGGATCGGCACTTCCACCAAGTCATCGAAGAACTGCTGCACGACGTCGTCTGCAGGCTCCTGCCAAGTTGGCACAATTCCATGCGAGTCGCACAGCGGCATCATTGCACGGATGCGGTCGAGCGCGGAATTGTTGCACAACGGAACGACGCCCCCCGGCAACCTGAACACTTCGGGATGTTGGGGGTCATACTTGAAGAGCTCCTGTAGCATCGTGTTGAGCTCCAGAACGGTGTAGTTGAAGTTGAGGCCCGGCCGCAGCCTCATGATATCTGCTGCATTCTTGAACTCCCAAGTGGGCCTTCCCCGTTCTTGCAGGGGGGCGATGCGGCGGCGAAGAAAGTCTGCGCCAACAGCGCCTACAGTAAGCCCGGCAAGCCTGAGGCGTAGGATCCGGGTGACAGCAATCTTCAGCCTGTCGTCTTCCAGGGCCACGTCACTCCAATCGCTGCCGCGTGCTACTGGGGTTTTGCGCCGGGTGGTGAATGGCTGCGGGTTCTCCTCGTCAATCCAGCACCAGTCTGCTCTCCACTCCTCCCACTTGCCGCGGAATTCTCCCTCCAGATACGTTTCCTTCTTGCCGGCCCTTGAGATCCAGGCGATTCCGCCGGATAGAGGCTCTCCTCTCTCTACTCGGGGTATGAAGAAGTGGCGAAAGAGGGCTACGTTGGGATGGACTCCGACAAAGTTTTCGCAGAGATGTGCAAAAACTGCCATGGTCAGAACGGCATTGGGGGTGAAGTCAAGGAGGTGGAATCCGTAGGTATTCATGATGTCGCAGAAGAATTCAGAGAAAGGCGGGCAGAGCCCGCAGTAGAAGAACAAAGCGAAGAAGGGGTATCCGTTTGGGGCCTTCTTCCAAGCGGCGGCGGGGAGTACCTTCGTGCGTGGATGCGCTCGTGTCTCCATCGACCAGAAGAGGTAGTAGTTCTCCCTCAGCTCCTTCGCGGCAAGCTTGGGGGGGAAGACGGCCCACTCCTTCCGCAGCGCCGCGAGCCGCTGCGCCTCGGTCGACTTCACGACCTTCCCCTTGTCGGCTTTCGGAGCCATGGCGGAAGTGGTGGGGGAGGTCGACGGCGTTGGTGGTGCTAGTGGCAATGGGGGGCGGAGCGCTGCTCTCTTTCGGCTTTGAGAAGATCGGGGAGCGGCGGAGATTTCTGAGATTGGAAGTAGCAACGGGCGAATGGGCGAACTGCCCCTGTTTCCCCCGCTTATAAAGAGGGAGGGGGCGGATGTTCCGCATTTCCGAATAAAGTAACCACCCACGATCTCTCCCACGACGCCGCATTCAACGCGTGCCGTTCGGGGATACGGAGAGAGATACGGCGTAACCTAGGCCGCGCGTGCCCGTGCCCTGTTTTGGGCCTGGCCCAACATCGCTCGGCACCGTGTATGGCCCAGGCCCGGGGGCTCCTGTCGGTGTACTAGAGTAGGGGTACCCTAGTATCCCGAACTTGTGCACGGGCAGTCGCAGCATCCCGCGGCAAGGCTTGCCGGGTGACCGCCAAGGTCCTCCGTGGTTCCTTTGGAGCCATTCAAGAATAAAGTATCCAAGCCAAGGAGACAAGACCCCGGCAAGAGGAGCTTGCCGGGAAGGCCAACAAAGGCATCTCAAGGCCCCGGCAGGAGGAGCTTGCCGGGAAGGCCAATCAAGGCACCTCAAGGAACTTGCCGTGACGCGCCTCGCGTCCCGGCAAGGCCCGGTGAGCGACAAGCTCCCGGACGCGACAAGACAACAACCGCGGCAAGGCGCTTGCCGCGGCAAGCCACCACTCTGTGTCCGCGCTCCAGCACATCCACCAACGTGTCGCTCTGGGACCCTTCCAGGCGTGCGTGGCGGGAGGCTGTGCAGCCAGCGGCGCGCGGTGGCAAGCGGCGCTGACAAGTTTGCCATCGTGGCGAGCGGTGGCGTCCCTGACGGTCCCTTTTGCACTGTTTAGGCGACACAGACGGGCATTTAATACCCTTGTCCCCTGCCGTCAGGGTTAGGTATGATACACTGTAGCAGGTAGCTGTGCCTACCGCATCACCATTCCATTTTTACCCTTGTCTATGTTGCCACCTGTCGGTGACCCCTTGAGCATATAAAAGGAGGCCCATGCGCAACATAGAGGGGGGGAGCTAGCTCAGAGAACACTCACGCTCGGTCTCGTTAGCTGCTGGTGTGTACTGTAGCACTCCGCGCTCCCGAGCAAGAACTCAATACAAATCACAAAGCAGGAGTAGGGTTTTACGCATCCATGCGGCCCGAACCTGGGTAAACCGCTCGTGTGCTTCGCCTTGATCCGCTCTTTGCACGATCTCCGCCCCCGCTGAACCGAAAGGGACCCGGTCCGCCGGTCCCATAGGTGCCCGTGGATCAGTACCCCGGCAACGGGAAAGAAGGAAAATGACCTCAAGGGTGGCCGCACCCCTCCCCTTGGTCTGGTCCGAATTGGACTAGGGAAGGGGGCGCCCCCTTCCTTCCTTCTCCTTTTCCCTTCCTCTTTTCCTATTCCATATGGGAGGTGGAATCCTACTAGGACCAGGGAGTCCTAGTAGGACTCCACACTTGGCGCGCCCCCTCCTAGGGCCGGCCTCCTTCTCCCTTGCTCCTTTATATACGGGTGCAGAGGGGCACCCCAAAGACACAACAATTGATCCTTGAGATCTATTAGCCGTGTGCGGTGCCCTCCTCCACCATAATCCTCGATAATATTGTAGCGGTGCTTAGGCGAAGCCCTGCGATGGTAGAACATCAAGATCGTCATCATGCCGTCGTGCTGACGGAACTCTTCCCCGACATTCTGCTGGATCGGAGTCCGGGGATCGTCATCGAGCTGAATGTGTGCTAGAACTCGGAGGTGCCGTAGTTTCGGTGCTTGATCGGTCGGGCCGTGAAGACGTATGACTACATCAACCGCGTTGTGCTAACGCTTCCGCTTCCGGTCTATGAGGGTACGTAGACAACACTCTCCCCTCTCGTTGCTATGCATCACCATGATCTTGCGTGTGCGTAGGAATTTTTTTGAAATTACTACGTTCCCCAACAGTGGCATCCGAGCCAGGTTTTATGCATTGATGTTGTGCACAAGTAGAACACAAGTGAGTTGTGGGCGATATAAGTCATAATGCTTACCAGCATGTCATACTTTGGTTCGGCGGTATTGTTGGATGAAGCGGCCCGGACCGACATTACGTGTACGCTTACGCGAGACTGGTTCTACCGACGTGCTTTGCACACAGGTGGCTGGCAGGTGTCAGTTTCTCCAACTTTAGTTGAACCAAGTGTGGCTACGCCTGGTCCTTGCGAAGGTTAAAACAACACCAACTTGACAAACTATCGTTGTGGTTTTGATGCGTTGGTAAAAAGGTTCTTGCTAAGCCCGTAGCAGCCACGTAAAACTTGCAACAACAAAGTAGAGGACGTCTAACTTGTTTTTGCAGGGCATGTTGTGATGTGATATGGTCAAGACATGATGCTAAATTTTATTGTATGAGATGATCATGTTTTGTAACCGAGTTATCGGCAACTGGCAGGAGCCATATGGTTGTTGCTTTATTGTATGCAATGCAATTGCGCTGTAATGCTTTACTTTATCACTAAGCGGTAGTGATAGTCATGGAAGCATAAGATTGGCGAGACGACAACGATGCTACGATGGTGATCAAGGTGTCGCGCCGGTGACGATGGTGATCATGACGGTACTTCAGAGATGGAGATCACAAGTACAAGATGATGATAGCCATATCATATCACTTATATTGATTGCATGTGATGTTTATCTTTTATGCATCTTATCTTGCTTTGATTGACGGTAGCATTATAAGATGATCCCTCACTAAATTATCAAAGTATGTGTTCTCCCTGAGTATACACCATTGCGAAAGTTCTTCATGCTGAGACACCACGTGATGATCGGGTGTGATAGGCTCTACGTTCAAATACAACGGGTGCAAAACAGTTGCACACGCGGAATACTCAGGTTAAACTTGACGAGCCTACCATATAACAGATATGGCCTTGGAACACGGAGACCGAAAGGTCGAGCGTGAATCATATAGTAGATATGATCAACATAGTGATGTTCACCATTGAAACTACTCCATCTCACGTGATGATCGGACATGGTTTAGTTGATTTGGATCACGTGATCACTTAGAGGATTAGAGGGATGTCTATCTAAGTGGGAGTTCTTAAGTAATATGATTAATTGAACTTTAATTTATCATGAACTTAGTCCTGGTAGTATTAGCATATCTATGTTGTACATCAATAGCTCGCGTTTAGCTCCCCTGTTTTATTTTTGATATGTTCCTAGAGAAAACTAAGTTGAAAGATGTTAGTAGCAATGATGCGGATTGGATCCGTGATCTGAGGTTTATCCTCATTGCTGCACAGAAGAATTATGTCTTTGATGCACCGCTAGGTGACAAACCTATTGCAGGAGCAGATGCAGATGTTATGAACATTTGTCTAGCTCAATATGATGACTACTTGATAGTTTAGTGCACCATGCTTAAACGACTTAGAATCGGGACTTCAAAGACGTTTTGAACGTCATGGACCATATGAGATGTTCCAGGAGTTGAAGTTAATATTTCAAGCAAATAACCGAGTTGAGAGATATGAAGTCTCCAACAAGTTCTATAGCTAAAAGATGGAGGAGAATAGCTCAAGTAGTGAGCATGTGCTCAGATTGTCTGGGTACTACAATCGCTTGAATCAAGTGGGATTTAATCTTTCAGATAAAATAGTGATTGACAGAATTCTCTAGTCACCATCACCAAGTTAGTAGAACTTCGTGATGAACTATGATATGCAAGGGATAACGGAAACGATTCCCAAGCTCTTCGTAATGCTGAAATCAACGAAGGTAGAAATCTAGAAAAATATCAAGTGTTGATGGTAGACAAGACCACTAGTTTCAAGAAAAGGGCAAAGGGAAGAAGGGGAACTTCAAGAAGAACGGCAAGCAAGTTGCTGCTCAAGTAAAGAAGCCCAAGTCTGGTCCTAAGCCTGAGACTAAGTGCTTCTACAGCAAAGGGACTGGTCACTGGAAGCGGAACTGCCCCAAGTATTTGACGGATAAGAAGGATGGCAAAGTGAACAAAGGTATATTTGATATACAGATTATTGATGTGTATTTTACTAGTGTTCGTAGCAACCCCTCGGTATTTGATACTGGTTCAGTTACTAAGAGTAGTAACTCGAAACGGGAGTTGCAGAATGAACATAGACTAGTTAAGGGTGAAGCGACGATGTGTGTTGGAAGTGGTTCCAAGATTGATATGATCATCATCACACGCTCCCTATACTTTTGGGATTAGTGTTGAACCTAAATAAGTGTTATTTGGTGTTTGCATTGAGCATGAATATGATTTGCTCATGTTTATTGCAATACGGTTATTCATTTAAGTAAGAGAATAAATTGTTGTTCTGTTTACATGAATAAAACCTTATATGGTTACACACCCAATGAAAATGGTTCATTGGATCTCGATCGTAGTGATACATATATTCATAATATTGAAACCAAAAGATGCAAAGTTAATAATGATGGTGCAATTTATTTGTGGCACTGCCGTTTAGGTCATATTGGTGTAAAGCGCATGAAGAAAATCCATGCTGATGGGCTTTTGGAATCACTTGATTATGAATCAGTTGATGCTTGCGAACCATGCCTCATGGGCAAGATGACTAAGACTCCGTTCTCCGGAACAATGGAGCGAGCAACAGATTTGTTGGAAATCATACATACTGATGTATGTGGTCCGATGAATATTGAGGCTCGTGGCAGGTATCAGTATTTTCTGATCTTCACAGATGATTTGAGTAGATATGAGTATATCTACTTGATGAAACACAAGTCTGAAACATTTGAAAAGTTCAAAGAATTTCAGAGTGAAGTGGAGAATCATCGTAACAAAAATAAAAGTTTCTACGATATGATTGCAGAAGTAAAATATTTGAGTTACGAGTTTGGCCTTCAGTTAAAAACAATGTGAAATAGTTTCACTACTCACGCCACCTGGAACACCACAACATAATGGTGTGTCCGAACGTCATAACCGTACTTTATTAGATATGGTGCGATCTATGATGTCTCTTACCGATCTACCACTGTCGTTTTGGGGTTATGCATTAGAGACATCTGCATTCACGTTAAATAGGGCACCATCTAAATCCGTTGAGACGACACCGTATGAACTATGGTTTGGCAAGAAACCTAAGCTGTCGTTTTTTAAAGTTTGAGGTTGCAATGCTTATGTGAAAAAGTTTCAACTCGATAAGCTCTATGTAGCGACCAGACCTCAAACAGTCTGATCTCTGTGCTCCGGTGTCATCCCTGGATCAGTAATGCTGACACCACACAGTACTCGGAGGATTTATAGCAGAGTAGCAATCACACACTTATTACATCGAGTGTCTCAAAAGAGAACTTATTACAATAAATATGGCTTAAGGCCATCTAATAACGATAACAGCGGAAGGCTTGGAAGATAAGTGGGTCCATCAACTCCAACGGCATCACTGAGTATAGAACCACGACCTAAAAACTCCTTAATCATCGTCTGAAAAGTCTGCAACATTAACGTTGCAGCCCGAAACGGGTCAGCACATGGAATATGCTGGCAAGGTAACACATAGAGAGTAATGGAATGAAACAGCTATACTATATGCATATTTGGCTGGTGGAAAGCTCTATGGTTACAGTTTTGCGTAAAGCCAATTTTTCCCTACTTCAAAGGAATAAAATTTAATTACTATCATGGTGGTTATTAAACATTGAGAATGGTTGACAGCATTCTCAATCCCAATTAAGCATCATCATTAAACATAACCCAACAAAATTTATTTAGAGTAACATGTTGAGATTCACATGAAAATCTAGGTACTAGATACTCAAAATGTCCATAACCGGGGACACGGCTAACCATGATTAGTTTATTACACTCTGCAGAGGTTTGCGCACTTTTCCCCACAAGACTCGATCGCCTCCGTTTGGTTTCTCGCACTACATGGTGTTTGAGAAGACGGATGACCAAGACAAAGTCTTTCAGAAGCGCTAGCACCTTACGATCGGGTAGACCGTACCACCTACATCCCCTACATCTGCTAGTCTACCACTGTAAGAGTTCGCACAACTTAGTCAACTATGTTAGAGCCCATAATAGCTTGTGGCTGCACACGGAAGTTTCTAGTATGAATAGTCTCATGATCCCTTTGAGTCTGGGTGGCGGTCCAAAAGAAAACAGGCAAGTCCTGGAATACCCAAGTGCCTCAATCCACCCAGATGTGTGTTTAAGTTGCCACCTTAGATAAACCATTAATTAACAATCTCACATCTGTCATGGATATCACTCACCCAATCCACGTCTACTAGCATAGCATGGCATAATAAGCAAACGTAGAAGTAACTCCCAAAGGTTTGATAATAAATAGGTAATAGGTACTACCTCAACTACTTCCCATCCCACAATTTAATTAGATCCTAACCATGCAATGTGTGAGGATTGATCTAATGCAATAAAACTGGGTAGTAGAAAAGGTATGATCAAAGTGTTACTTGCCTTGCTGATGATCCGCGAAACCTAACGATTCGAAGTAACAAGCGGCGCACTCCGGGTATTTTATCGCAGACAAACAAACAAGCATACAATAAGTACGCATCTAATGCACAGGTAAAACTCAAATAAGAGATCTAACTAGAAGGTTCAACTTAAGAACTCCGGTTGGCAAAAAGAATCAAATCGAACGAAGCAACGAAAACCAAACGGCGAAAGAAAACAACTTAGTTCTAGTAATCTGGATCTAGGGAAAATTTTACAGTAGCAAAATCTTGTTTAAGTTGGTGAAACGGATAGAGGGTTTCGAGACGAAACTCTAGGCGCTTGAATCGCCTAATTCCGATAAACGAGCGAAAAGTTAAACTAAAACGAAAATCGGATCAGGAATCGCGATCAAAAAAATCGCGGATTTAATCCGAGAAAAAGAAAAACGACGAACGCCGATTTTTTTCTCTATCTTTTTTTTCTCTTTTTTTTCGGCACGGAAATCGAGGCACGACGAACCTCGGGCGGCGGGATCGTCGGCGGTGGCGGCGGCTCCGGCGGCGCGCACGAATCGAGGCGGGGCTGATGGGCTGGGGCGGCTCGGGGTGGCGCTATTTAAAGGCTGCCCCCGGGAGGTGTCCTGCTCGGGTATTGCCCGAAGTCGGTTCTTTTTTTAATTATTCTGCTCGGAAGAAAAATAAAAAGAAATACTAAACGGACTCCAAAAATTCCGAAATAAATTTTCGCGGGCTTCTAAAATCAAGCCACACAAGGTGAACATTTATTTGGGCCCTAAATGCAATTTTGAAAAACACACATTTTTCCTAAATTCAAATAAAACACTGAAAAACTCTGAAATAAAATCTTATTTGATTTTTTTATTAAATCCTCAATATTTCTTTATTTTGGGAAAGTCATTTTATTCCCTCTCTCATATTTTTGTAATAGAAATAATTGATGATAAAATAAATAAAATCAAATGATCCTATTATCAAAATTTGAGAGAACTCAAATATGAAAATAACGAAATCCCCAACTCTCTCCGTGGGTCATTGAGTTGCGTAGAATTTCTAGGATCAACCAAAATGCAAAATAAAATATGATATGCATGATGCTCTAATGTATAACATTCCAAATTGAAAATTTGGGATGTTACACTCTAACCCAAATCAGAGAAGTGCGTCTTCATAGGATACCCAAAAGAAAATGTTGGGTACACCTTCTATCACAGATCCGAAGGCAATATATTCGTTGCTTTGAATGGATCCTTTCTAGAGAAGGAATTTCTCTCGAAAGAAGTGAGTGGAAGGAAAGTAGAACTTGATGAGGTAACTGTACCTGCTCCCTTATTGGAAAGTAGTTCATCACAGAAATCTGTTCCTGTGACTACTACACAGATTAGTGAGGAAGCTAATGATGTTGATGATCATGTAACTTCAGATCAAATTACTACCGAACCTCGTAGGTAAACCAGAGTGAGATCCGCACCAGAGTGGTACAATAATCCTGTTCTGGAGGTCATGTTACTTGACCATGACGAGCCTATGAACTATGAGGAAGCGATGATGAGCCCAGATTCCGTGAAATGGCTTGAGGCCATGAAATCTGAGATGAGATCCATGTATGAGAACAAAGTATGGACTTCATTGACTTGCCCAATGATCGGCGAGCCATTGAGATTAAATGGATCTTCAAGAGGAAGACGGACGCTGATAGTAGTGTTACTAACTACTAAGCTAGAATTGTCGCAAAAAGGTTTTCGACAAGTTCAAGGTGTTGACTACGATGAGAGTTTCTCACTCGTATCTATGCTTAAGTCTGTCTGAATCATGTTAGCAATTGCCGCATTTTATGAAATCTGGCAAATGGATAAACAAAACTGCATTCCTTAATGGATTTATTAAAGAAGAGTTGTATATGATGCAACCAGAAGGTTTTGTCAATCCTAAAGGTACTAACAAAATATGCAAGCTCCAGCGATCCATCTATGGACTAGTGCAAGCATCTCAGAGTTGGAATATATGCTTTAATAAGTTGATCAAAGCATATAGTTTTATATAGACTTGCGGTGAAGTCTGTATTTACAAGAAAGTGAGTGGGAGCACTACAACATTTCTGATAAGTATATGTGAAAGACATATTGTTGATCGGAGGTAATGTAGAATTATTCTGTAAAGCATAAAGGAATGTTTGAAAGGAGTTTTTCAAAGAAATACCTCGGTGAAGCTGCTTACATATTGATCATCAAGATCTATAGAGATAGATCAATACGCTTGATAAGTTTTTTCAATGAGTACATACCTTGACAAGATTTTGAAGTAGTTCAAAATGGAACAGTCAAAAAGGAGTTCTTGCCTGTGTTACAAGGTGTGAAGTTGAGTAAGACTCAAAACCTGACCACGGCAGAAGATAGAGAGAGAATGAAAGTCATTCCCTATGCTTCAGCCATATGTTCTATAAAGTATGCCATGCTGTGTACCAGACCTATTGTATACCCTGCCCTGAGTTTGGCAAAGGAGTACAATAGTGATCTAGGAGTATATCACTGGACATTGGTCAAAATTATCCTTAGTGCAGTAAGGATATGTTTCTCGATTATGGAGGTGACAAAAGGTTTGTCGTAAAGGGTTACGTCGATGCAAGTTTTGACACTGATCCAGATGACTCTAAGTCTCAATCTGGATACATATTGAAAATGGGAGCAATTAGCTAGAGTAGCTCCATGCAGAGCGTTGTTAACATAGAAATTTGCAAAATACTTACGGATCTGAATGTGACAGACCCGTTGACTAAACTTCTCTCACAAGCAAAACATGATCACACCTCAGTACTCTTTGGGTGTTAATCACATAGCGATGTGAACTAGATTATTGACTCTAGTAAACCCTTTGGGTGTTGGTCACATGTCGATGTGAACTATGGGTGTTAATCACATGGCGATGTGAACTAGATTATTGACTCTAGTGCAAGTGGGAGACTGAAGGAAATATGCCCTAGAGGCAATAATAAAGTTATTATTTATTTCCTTATATCATGATAAATGTTTATTATTCATGCTAGAATTGTATTAACCGGAAACGTAATACATGTGTGAATACATAGACAAACATAGTGTCACTAGTATGCCTCTACTTGACTAGCTCGTTGATCAAAGATGGTTATGTTTCCTAACCATAGACATGAGTTGTCATTTGATTAACGGGATCACATCATTAGGAGAATGATGTGATTGACTTGACCCATTCCGTTAGCATAGCACTTGATCGTTTAGTTTGTTGCTATTGCTTTCTTCATGACTTATACATGTTCCTATGACTATGAGATTATGCAACTCCCATTTACCGGAGGAACACTTTGTGTGTCATCAAACGTCACAACGTAACTGGGTGATTATAAAGGTGCTCTACAGGTGTCTCCGAAGGTAGTTGTTGGGTTGGCGTATTTCGAGATTAGGATTTGTCACTCCGATTGTCGGAGAGGTATCTCTGGGCCCTCTCGGTAATGCACATCACTTAAGCCTTGCAAGCATTGCAACTAATGAGTTAGTTGCAGGATGATGTATTACGGAACAAGTAAAGAGACTTGCCGGTAACGAGATTGAACTAGGTATTGAGATACCGACGATCGAATCTCAGGCAAGTAACATACCGATGACAAAGGGAACAACGTCTGTTGTTATGCGGTCTGACTGATAAAGATCTTCGTAGAATATGTGGGAGCCAATATGAGCATCCAGGTTCCGCTATTGGTTATTGACCGGAGACGTGTCTCGGTCATGTCTACATTGTTCTCGAACCCGTAGGGTCCGCACGCTTAAGGTTTCGACGATAGTTATATTATGAGTTTATGAGTTTTGATGTACCGAAGGAGTTCGGAGTCCCGGATGAGATCGGAGACATGACTAGGAGTCTCGAAATGGTCGAGACATAAAGATTGATATATTGGACGACTATATTCGGACATCGGAAAGGTTCCGAGTGATTCGGGTATTTTTCGGAGTACCGGAGAGTTACGGGAATACGTATTGGGCCTTATTGGGCCATACGGGAAAGAAGGAAAATGACCTCAAGGGTGGCCGCACCCCTCCCCTTGGTCTGGTCCGAATTGGACTAGGGAAGGGGGGGCGCCCCCTTCCTTCCTTCTCCTTTTCCCTTCCTCTTTTCCTATTCCATATGGGAGGTGGAATCCTACTAGGACCAGGGAGTCCTAGTAGGACTCCACACTTGGCGCGCCCCCTCCTAGGGCCGGCCTCCTTCTCCCTTTCTCCTTTATATACGGGTGCAGAGGGGCACCCCAAAGACACAACAATTGATCCTTGAGATCTATTAGCCGTGTGCGGTGCCCTCCTCCACCATAATCCTCGATAATATTGTAGCGGTGCTTAGGCGAAGCCCTGCGATGGTAGAACATCAAGATCGTCATCACGCCGTCGTGCTGACGGAACTCTTCCCCGACATTCTGCTGGATCGGAGTCCGGGGATCGTCATCGAGCTGAATGTGTGCTAGAACTCGGAGGTGCCGTAGTTTCGGTGCTTGATCGGTCGGGCCGTGAAGACGTATGACTACATCAACCGCGTTGTGCTAACGCTTCCGCTTCCGGTCTATGAGGGTACGTAGACAACACTCTCCCCTCTTGTTGCTATGCATCACCATGATCTTGCGTGTGCGTAGGATTTTTTTTGAAATTACTACGTTCCCCAACAAGAATTTCAAGGCATGGTGCTACGAAGGTGACCCCATATGAGCTAGTATATGGTCAAGAGGCCGTTTTACCGGTGGAAGTAAATTTGAATGCTTTGAGAATAGCCAAACAAAATGATTTATCGGCAGTAGACTTTTATAACTTGATGATGGACAATATTGATGAGGTTGCCGATAAATGTTTGGTTGCTTTGAAGTCCATAGAGAGAGACAAGTTGAGGGTTGCAAGAGCTTACAATAAGAAAGTTAAGTTGATGAATTTTCAAGTTGGTGATCTCGTCTGGAAACTGATTCTGCCAATTGGTTCAAGAGATAGAAAATTCGGGAAGTGGTCTCCAAGTTGGGAAGGTCCTTTTAGAATTACAAGAGTTGTTCCCAGAAATTCATATTTGATGGAATCAATACAAGGGGCATTGTTACATCGAGCTCTCAATGGCAAATATTTGAAGAAGTACCACCCGAGTGTGTGGCAGGAAGCCTAAGTAGGCAATGGCCGATATATGATTATCGCCCTTAGCACAAACATGGCAGATACATAATTATCGCCCTGAGAAAATAAATGGCCAATGGAGTGTTGATATCGTCCTTAGAACAAACACTATGCATATTATTTTTCGGCGTGCAAGCTTTGCCGAAAAACAGGGGGGCATGTGTTGACACCTGATTTTGGCAAGATACAGATTGCAATGAAGATGGTCTCGAGTGAACGGGTTTTCGGCATGAAAAGATTCACGTCGCTGAGTGGAACAACTTTGATGTTTCGGTTATATTCATTCGACCTTAACTTACGAACCGAAACTATACTCCGAGTGGCATAATTCAATGTTCTGAGTGGTTTTTTTGCCAATCATGTCTTCAAGATGACCTCGGATGAAGGATCACTTTTAAGGAATTGTCTTCGTCCCGTCGAGGCAATCGATTTTTATATATAAATCATCTCAATCCGAGTTCATATGCAAAAGTTAGAGGCAATACACTGCAGACCAAACCTCAACGGAAATATAGCGCGAGGTGCCAAACACTTGTCTGATAGGTTGCGCGGGTAACTCGGTCATCAAGACGGCCTTGAATTGAAAAACCTTCAACACGAAAAAGTTTTCTCTCGTCGATCCGGTTGTTTTTCATATAAAATTTGTCTCAATCCGAGATCGTATGCAACCTGGAGAGGCAAATCAAGATCAGGATGTGTTTTCAGTCGGGAAATCCGAGTGAAAAGTTTACCATCCGAGTGAAAACCTACCGATCGAGTAAAAGGTCGAGTGAAAACTTACCGATCGAGTAAATGATTAGCTTCCGAGTGAAAATATAGTAATCTGAGTGAAATTATCATCCGAGTGAAGTTATGCTGAGTGAAAAGATTACCGTCGGAATGAAAACTTGACGTTCGAGTAAGATATTGCCTTCCGAGCGAAATATAGTCATCCGAGTGAAAGATTGTCTTCCGAGTGAAATTATAGTCATCCGAGTGAAAGATTGTCTTCCGAATGAAAGACTCTAACATCCGAGTGAAAAGGTCCAATCAGACGAAAAACTCTAATATCCGAGTGGATGAGCTCGGATCCGAGTGAAACTGAAGATGTGCTCAAAAGGTAATCCAGATGACCTCGGATGGAAAAGTGATTAACACGGAAGTTGTGCGCATCGTCAAAACAGTGAACTTTGGTCTGGAGTCATCATCATATGAGATAGTATACGGCCTGTAAGTTCACTACGAGACTCGGACAATCAAATCCGTTACATGACCGAGTCCGATTGGATATTAAAATGACTTCGTAGAATATTCAAGATGATCTTATTTGGAAAAGTGTTCAACATAAGAATTGTTCGTCTCGTCGAGGCGCACAAGTTTCATATTTGGGCCGTCTTGATCGGAGGTCATATGCAAGCTCGGCGGCCCGCGCAAGGAGGAAGACAGAAGTTGGACCAGATTCAGACTGAATCCGAGTTGGAATAGAACTAGGACTCTAGGACGTGAATTGATATAATTTTTTTGTAAGGAAAGCCCAGATGAATTCTTTGGTTGTACGGGAAGTCCAGCCGCCTCTTATATATGTTGGGGGTGATGGCCGATTGAACAACACACAATCGAACAAATTAATATACTACTTTTTCATATACGTTTTATCTCTTCACCGTTTTTCTCTCTCGTTCTTCGCTGTTCTTCGTGTTTGAGAGCTGCGAATCCCGAGGTTCTAGGGGCGAGCGATTCGACTTAGGGCAGCCCATAGCCGCTGCACTCCCTGACGGGGTCCCTCCCGGGGGTGTGGGGTTTTCGGGTCTGCAAAAGCGCCCGTCGACTGTCTTGCGTATCGCGCTGTCGGTCAGGTCTCCTTCGACGTGAGCTGCGGTGCATCACCCCCGACGTCGAGGATACACGTGACGTGTTCGTGTATCAACAAAGGGCTTCCATTTTCATTGCTGCGGCTACAAATTCATACCA
This sequence comes from Triticum urartu, assembly GCF_003073215.2. NCBI lineage: Eukaryota > Viridiplantae > Streptophyta > Magnoliopsida > Poales > Poaceae > Triticum > Triticum urartu. The sequence continues at coordinate 371,100,172 of NC_053022.1, read as the reverse complement.
TTGGGCCTGAGCATGGAGCAACGAGCCTGATCTGTCACGCACGACCAGAACAGTAGAACCTGAGCGAGTAGCTTCAATGCACTCCCCCCTTCTTAAATATAAGTCTTTATAGAGATTGTACTATGGACTACATACGGAGTAAAATAAGTAAATCTACACTCTAAAATGCGTCTACATACATCCGTATGTGATCCATAGTGAAATATCTACAAAAACTTATATTTAGAACCGGAGGGAGTATGAGGCATCAACATTGATCTTAATGACATCCTCATATGGTGGCTTTCATCTGGTCTTTGCTTTTACATGAGCTGGTTTCTTGTCCTTGCACACGTAGGCTAGGTCCAAAGCCGTATCAAGTGTCCCACAGTCGAAATTGGTGCCTCCGATGGCTGCGGCGGCTACATTGCATGGCGGGGGCGAGAAGTGGAGGCACCGCTGGAGGGAGTTAAGAGGGAAGAAAGTTTTGCTAAGAATGGTTAGTGGTCCCCAAAAATGTGAGAGTCGGAATGTATTCGGGGCTTAACTCCTTAATTTTTCAAGGAGCTAACCGGACAGGAGTCGGCTCGGTGCGAGTTTACTCCTCAAAAAAAAGAATCATTGTGGAGTTAGCCCTTTTTGAGGGTCTGGCTAGAGGCCCTGGCAAGAGAACCCTGAGCTTTTCCCTTCCACCGTAACTCTTGAAGATGGAGTTGCAGATATTGTTGAGTAACGTGATTGTATTAACAAACATAGATTAGATTATAAAATATTCTGGCTTGTCTTATATTTCAAATAGATCATGTATTCCTATATATACCCACGAGGTTCAAGCAATACAACGAACTATTCCATCAAACATTTCTCTCCTTTCTAACATGGTATCAGCCTGATCGATCTAAACCCTAACCGCCGCCGCCGCTTCGGCACCCGCACGCCGCCCCTGGGGTAGTCGGCCTCCATGACCGTCGCCAGGGGCCGCGCCGCCCGTACCTAGGGTTCGTCCGCCGGCCGTGTTGGCCGGCTGCCCTAGAGAGTCTTTTTTCCGATCCTTTAATCCGAGTTTTTCTCTCTCTCGTCGGTCGTTTTGATCGGCGTTTTCTTTTTGGTTTTCCGATCTAATCTTAATCGGTTTGTGTCGCCCACCGTCGCCGTCGATCCCGTGCGCCTCTACTCCATTACCGGCGCGATCGGCCGGCTTCTTCACCGACCCGACGGCCTTGCACGCCGTCTGCGCGTCTGCCCGCCGGTCACCCCGACCCGGCGGCCTCGCACGTCGTTCTGCGCGTCTGCCCGCCGGTCGCCCCGACCCGGCGGGCTCGCGTCATGCGGCGGCCCTTCACCGCCGTCGTTCGCCCGCCGGCCCGCCCGTCGATCTACGCCGTCCGTCACTGCCTTGCTTCGACTAGGACTCCTGCATCACCCTGACCCGGCGGCCTCGCGTCATGCGGCGGCCAATCATAGCCACCCTGTCGCGCGTCGTCGCCGGCTTCATCTCGGACTCCGCCGTCATCCCGCCTTCACCAAGCGGCGTTCCCGACCTCGCGCGCGATCGGATTGATCACCCGCCCGCCGCCGCGATCCGCCTCATCTACGCCGTGCGACCGACCTGGCCCGTCGGTGGCGCACGCCTTTGCAGGCCCCGTGAAGACTATGCCGAGTTCAGCGCTCTCCTCTACGGATCGAGCAATGGGCTGTCGCTGCGTTGCCCCGTCGGGCCGCAGTGCCGCTTCCCCGTGGTTCTTCTCCCGGCTGCACCGACCCGCGTCACCGCTGCGTCCCCCTTCGGGCCGTAGTGCTGCGGCCCGCGTTCCCCCGCCGCCCCGAGGGCGTCCGCTCTAGGCCGTCTTGTGGCTGCACCGACCCTCGCGCCGTCGCTGCGCCGCCCCGTCGGGCCGTAGCGAGTGTGGCACGCGGTCCACACCGCCGTCCCGAGGATGTCCCCGCGGTTGCACCGACCTGCGCTTCACCGCTGCACCGCCCCTTCGGGCTGTAGCGTTGTGGCCTGTGGTCCCTGCGACCGCCCCGAGGTCTTCCGCTGTCGCCCTGACCTGCTCGCCGCCGCTGCATCGTCGCTTCGGGCCGTAGCGCCGCGGCTTGCGGTCCACTCCGCCGTCACCGCGTGTCGACCTCCCGTGGTATGTGCCGCACCATCTTTCTTGGCGCGGGAACGCCACTGTCCGTGTCGGTTTTTCGTCATGCTGTCAGGGTTCTTCGCCTATGTCGAGCATCGCCGCCGCGCTTCTAACCTAGCCGCCGCCGCCGCCGCCGTCAGGCCGTCGCCGCTCTTCTTCGGCCGCCGTCGCCGCTACCCCCATAGCTGACGCAGCCGCTTGTCCACCCCTTTCGTCTTCGTCTAGCACCAGCCCATCGCCAGCATCGCCGTCATCTACCCTGACCGCTTCATCTACTCTGACAACCGCGGGCGACATTGGCCTCACGCCGATTGGCGCCGCAACCGTCGTCGAGTCCTTCTCTGCTAGCCTCTCCAACTTCTTCGACATGGCGTACAGCTCGTGCAGGTCCCAGTCTACGCATGCCCGGTGCTGGCAACACTGATGCGTGCCTTCGTCGACGACGTGTCCCCGGGCCTGGCATGCCTGGTGGTGCTTCGTCAACTTCGTCTTCGTCCGTCTATGCATGCCCGGTGCTGGCAACATCGGTGCGTGCCTTCGTCTACGATGTGTCCCTGGGTTTGGCAAACCTGTCGCGACGCGTCGTCAACAACATCTCCTTACCGGCGCACCACTACTTCGACACCACTGCGCCCATGCTAACTCGGCGCCCCTTGCGCCCGCGGCTCCACGGCGACTTCCCCGACACCGGCCACCCCGACTCGACACCGACCACGACATTCTTCGCACGGCTACCTCGACCACGAATCCACCACCCACGCTCTCGGCTACATCGACAAATGGCACAAAGGGCTACCGCCTGCTTGAGAAACCTCGTTGGTTTCCACTCCAGCCACGACTCCATGATGTGTCGACCATTACGACTGTGGGGTGGTGTCCTCGGCTTGCCTTTGGATTCTTCTCCAGTCTCACCGTATGCGTTGCTACCGTTGTGACTGCGGGGGGATGTTGAGTAACGTGATTGTATTAGGAAACATAGGTTAGACTAGGAAATATTCTGGCTTGCCTTGTACTCCAAGTAGATCATGTACTCCTATATATATGCCCACGAGGCTCAAGCAATATAACAAACTATTCCACCAAACCTCTCTCTCCCTTCTAACAGATATGGCGCTTAGCCTTTACTTTTTCTTTGAAAAGGAGGTTGAAATTTCCGGCCTCTTCATCCAAGCATGCACATCCATCTTTATTATATTATTTAACAGAGCTTGACAAGACACATACATGGATAAACTCAAATCCACCTTCCTGACATCCTATGTCGATACACTTACAAGCTTGATGATGTGCCCTACCCTCACATCAACACACACCATCTAATCTGGTGGACTCACCGAGCCGTCTCACAGTGAGCCCAAAGCACCAACCTGTCTAGTAGACCCTTAGCACGCACCGCATGCGCACACTCTATAATCCACCATCGCCATCTTTCGCCGTCCCATCTTCAGGAGGGATCAATGATGAAGCTATGTACCTAGGGTAGGGTCATGAACCTGTCCCAACTGCCCTACCCAAGGACATCTCTAGAAGAAATCACCTTTCAATCGACTTGGAGGTGTTCCACTCGACAGACTCGAAGACACTCGACCAAGAAGCAATCACTCGACCAAGATCCAACCACTCGACGACTAGGAGACCCAAAGGCACTCCGCACGCTAACGGTCGGTTATTAAGTAGCTTTTATGGTCATCATAGCACTTTATTAAGGGCGTTACCAGTAACGCCCGACCTTAATGTATTTAAACCATGCACAACTGAGGGCCGGAGGGGTCCGGCGAACTCTATATAAGCCACCCCTCTCCTCAGTGTAAAGGGTTCGCACCCCTGTAATTCATACACACATAATCCAGCCGACCGCCTCCGGGCTCCGAGACGTAGGGCTATTACTTCCTCCGAGAAGGGCCTGAACTCGTAAACCTCGTGTGCTTACAACTACTCCATAGCTAAGATCTTGCCTCTCCATACCAACCCCCCTACATTACTGTCAGAATTAGAACCACGACAGTTGGCGCCCATCATGGGGCAGGTGTTTTAGCGATTTGTTGGAGGAGTTGCGATCTTTTCCGATCCAAATCATCATGGTTTCTGGCGGAGTTTTGGTGGAGGGCCACGAGATCCGTCTCGGCGCGCTCACGTTCATCGCCGACGACTCCGCTTGGCTTCAGGAGACTCCGCTCGACGTGGACGCACTCCCTGTCCGCAGGGCAACGCACTTTCGCGCGTGCGTCCGCGGCGTCCTCTTGCGGCAACCGTCGACCCATTATCGGTCGGTTCCTGTGTTGTCCTCCCTCCCTGTTTCCCGCCGGCGCAAGCGCTCCGGTCGGTCGAGACTTCAGCAGTGGGTGAGACACGCGGTGGCACGCCAGTAGGCCACCCCTCAAGTCGCGACGATCGAGCCCGACGAATCCCTCTACGGCCTGTTCGACTGGCTCCGCAGAGACCGCATCCGAGTGCGACAGCAGTGATCCGACGGCGGAGGTTCTGATGGTCGATGGACCGCCCAGTCCTCCCGGTTTTCCCCGCACCGACGGAGGCGCGGGTGGAGGCGACCCGTCGCGTCCCCATGAGGAATATCGCCCCGAACCTCTCACGTCGCTGCAGAGAGAAGAACTTCGTCGCCGGAACATGGATGCACTGCACACTCCTATCGTTGGAGAAACCCCCGAGGCTCGTGCCTTGGAGGACGCGCGCCTGGCAAACTTGGCCGAGCGCACTTGACTGGAGAACCTCCAGTGAGCACTCGACGAGCGTGCGCGACAACGGGTTCCAGAATCCAGTTGACGTCAGCTCTTTCCGCCCCCGCAGGTATATCGAACTCCGATTTAGAATTTAGCAGCTGCAGCCCGTATAGCAGAGTCGATTCAGCCTTCCCAGTCGGAGGCCGGCAGAGGCTTGTTGCAGATCAGAGCGTTACTTCGGGCAGCAGGAGACCAGAACTCCGCTGTTTCTCAGTCGCGGAATAAGATTCATAGCAGATCCATTGCTACAGACACAGTCCAGTCGGCTCATAGCCCAATATCGCCCCCAAGGCGTGAGGGACGTGGGGACCGGCGTAATCAGTACGGGAACCGTGAGCAGTATGATCACCGATTCGATCGTGACGATCGACGTCGAGTGCCCACCCCTCCCCCAAGGAGCGGGTCGTATGTGTCTCGACAACAGGATGACAGGCGCCCTCATAGTGTTGGGCGAAGGATTCCAGTCGACCCTAGGGAACCAGGCTTTGATGCGAGATCCATTCTCGTTCAAGGTTTGGTCGACAGGAACAGAGCTCACCGAGAAGGTCACGATAGAGATGCACCTACCAGCAGCAGAGTACATGTTTCGGGGCCAGAGTGCTTTAGTAGAGCCATCAGGGCCGCTGTGATTCCTCCCAACTCCAGGTTGGCGACTAGAGTCAGTAAGTTCACTGGTGAGTCCAAGCCCGATACTTGGTTTGAAGACTACTGAGTGGCCGTCCAGATTGGCGGTGGCAATGATGAAGTGGCCATGAAGCACCTGCCTCTCATGTTGGAGGGCTCGGCCAGAGCGTGGCTGAATCAGTTAGCACCCAGCAGCATTTACACTTGGGAAGATCTTGCCCGAGTGTTTGTCACCACATTTGAAGGAACATGCAAGCGACCGGCAGGGCTGACGGAACTGTGGTCTTGCGTGCAGAAGCCGAATGAAACTTTGAGGGATTACATCCAGAGATGGATCACGTTACATCACACGGTAGAGAATGTGCCTGACCACCAAGCAGTCTGTGCCTTCAAAGAATGCGTCAAGTACAGAGAACTGAATCTGAAATTCGGTCGAACCGGAGACATGTCTCTGAATCGGATGATGGAGATTGCCACCAAGTACGCTAATGGTGAAGATGAGGATCGACTCAGGAGTGGCAAGCTCAAGTCAGTTGCTCAAGAAACCGGAGGAGGAAATTCCAATCGGAAATAGAAGCGGAAAGCCGAGCCAGCTGCTCCTGGGGAAGCCTTGGCTGTAACTCAAGGAAAGTTTAAGGGGAAACCCAAAGGACCTTGGAATCCCAAGAAAGTTAAAGACCAAGAAGGAAATGATGTGTTGGATTTTCCATGTCACATCCACACCAAGAAAGATGAAGAGGGTAAGTTCATTTACCCGAAACATACCACTAGATAGTGTCGGCTCTTGATCGAGCAGTTCTAGGGCAAGCAGCCCAAAGATAAGGAAAAGGAGTCAGACAAAGTTGAGGACAAGGAAGACAGTGATGATGGATACCCCCAGGTCAATTCCACCCTGATGATTTTTGCTGATGTTGAAAGCAAAAGTCAACCGAAAGTTATCAACCGTGAGGTGAATATGGTTGCTCCGGCAACACCCAGTTATCTGAAGTGGTCTCAGACTGCCATCACATTCGACCAGTCCGATCACCCAACGCACATTGCCACCCCTGGGAGGCAAGCTTTGGTGGTCGACCCAGTTGTTGAAGGCACTCGACTGACCAAAGTCTTGATGGATGGTGGTAGTGGTTTGAACATACTGTATGCTGAGACGTTGAAAGGGATGGGCATTCCGATGTCCAGACTCAGTACCAGCAACATGAGTTTCCATGGAGTCATTCCTGGAAAGAAGGCTGAGTCACTCGACCAGATTGCTCTTGATGTGGTTTTCGATGATTCTGAGAATTACCGCAAAGAAAAGGTGACGTTCGAAGTTGTAGATTTCCAGAGTGCTTATCACGCTATTTTGGGCAGGCCGGCTTATGCACGCTTCATGGCTCGACCATGTTATGTTTATCTCAAATTGAAGATGCCTGGTCCCAAAGGTGTGATCACTGTTACGGGCAATCAGAAGAAAGCATAAGAGTGTTTTCAGAAAGGTTCAAAGATCGCTGATGCTCAGATGGCAGTGGTGGAGCTGCAGGAATACCAGAAGACTGCAGACCCGAGTGATTTGTTGCAAGCCAAGAAGCCCGCTACAGAATCAGCTTTTCAGTCATCTGGCGAAACAAAGCCGGCTCACATTCACCCGACCGATCCTAGTGCTGCTCCGACTCATATCTCAACAACACTCGACTCCAAATAGGAAGAAACGCTCATCCAGTTCCTCCGTGAGAACTGGGACATTTTCGCATGGAAGCCTTCTGACATGCCGGGTGTTCCCAGGGGGCTGGCTGAGCACCGCCTACGAGTTGACTCAAAAGTAAAACCCATCAAAGAACATCTCCGACGGTCCGTCGTCCAGAAGAGAAAGGCTATTGGTGAGGAGGTGGCTCGGCTCTTAGCAGCAGAGTTCATCTGAGAGATCTACCACTCCGAGTGGCTCGCCAACGTTGTCATGGTCCCGAAGAAGGACAAGTCACTTCGCATGTGCATTGACTTTAAACATATCAATCGGGCCTGCCCGAAAGATCATTCTCCTCTCCCCCGCATCGACCAGATAGTCGACTCGACTGTGGGATGTGAGAGACTGTCTTTTTTAGACGCCTATTCCGGGTACCATCAGATCCGTCTGTATGGACCCGACGAGATCAAAACAGCTTTCATCACTCCATTCGGGTGCTTCTGTTATGTTACCATGCTGTTCGGCCTCAAGAATGCCGGAGCCACATTCATGAGGATGATTTAGAAGTGTTTGCTCACTCAAATCAGTCGAAATGTGGAAGCATACATGGATGATATTGTGGTCAAGTCACGGAAGGGTTCCGACCTGCTGACTGACCTTGCTGAAACCTTTGCCAACCTCAGGAGGTATGATATCAAGCTTAATCCATCAAAGTGCACATTCGGAGTTCCCGGCGGAAAGCTACTCGGTTTTCTCATTTCCGAACGGGGAATCGACGCCAATCCAAAAAAAGTCAGTACTATACTCCGAATGAAAAGTCCTGTGCGAGTGCACGACGTCCAAAAGCTTACTGGTTGCTTGGCCGCTTTAAGTCGATTCATCTCTCATCTCGGTGAAAAGGCATTGCCTCTTTACCGATTGATGAAGAAGTCCGACAAGTTCGAGTGGACTCCTGAAGCTGATGCAGCGTTTGCAGAGCTCAAAGCTCTGCTCTCCACCCAGCTGGTGCTTGCTGCCCCAATCAGCAAAGAGCCTTTGTTGCTCAGATATGTTCTTCAAATCCACTTTGATTCCTCCAATAACGAGGCAGAATATGAAGCACTTTTATATGGGCTGCGCATGGCCATTTCACTCGGCGTCCGTCGCCTCATGGTATATGGCGACTCAGATTTGGTGGTTAATCAGGTGATGAAGGAGTGGGACGTCAGAAGTCCAGCCATGACTAGTTATTGCAATGAAGTGAGAAAGCTGGAGAAGAAATTCGAGGGGTTAGAACTTCATCACATACCCCGACTGAAAAATCAAGCAGCTGATGATTTGGCAAAAATAGGTTCCAAAAGAGAAGCCATTCCCAGCAATGTCTTTTTGGAACACATCCACACACCATCAGTTCAGGAGGATCCCTTCACTGAAGAGGCCCCGCAGCCAAAAAGTGCCACGGATCCGACTGAAGTTTAAGTTCCAGCTGTGGTCGACCTGATCATTGAAGTCTTGGTCATCACTGCCGACTGGACAATACCGTACATCGCGTACATCCTAAGGAAAGAACTCCCAGAGGACGAAGAAGAGGCTCGACAGATCGTCCGTCGATCCAAGGCCTTTATAGTCATAAAGGGACAGTTGTATAGAGAAAGCGCGACTGGAGTCAGTCAGAAGTGTATAACACTAGAAGAAGGTCAGATGATCCTTGATGATATCCACTCGGGGACCTGTGGTCATCATGCGTCCTCTCGGACCATTGTGGCTAAAGCATACCGAGCGGGATTCTACTGGCCGAGAGCGAATGAAATGGCGAAAGAGATAGTCGACAAGTGTGAAGGATGTCAGTTTTACTCCAATATGTCGCACAAGCTCGCGTCAGCCCTGAAAACCATTCCACTCGTCTGGCCCTTCGCCGTTTGGGGACTGGACATGGTTGGACCACTGAGAATGGGCAGGAGCGGCTTCACTCATCTGCTAGTAGCAGTCGACAAGTTCACCAAATGGATTGAAGCTAAACCTATCAAGAATCTTGATGCATGCACTACTATCAGTTTCATCAGAGAGTTGATATTCAGATATGGAGTTCCGCACAACATCATCACTGACAATGGGTCAAACTTCGGCTCCGACAAATTCAGAGCCTTTTGCGCCTCTCAGGGCACACGAGTCGACTACGCTTCGGTCGCTCACCCCCAGTCGAATGGACAAGCGGAAAGAGCAAATGGCTTAATTCTCAAATGACTGAAACCTTGATTGATGCGCGATCTCAAGCACACAGCAGGTGCATGGGTCGACGAGCTACCATCAGTTCTTTGGGGATTGAGGACAACCTCGAACCGATCGACCGGAAGAACCCCATTCTTTCTGGTCTACGGAGCCAAAGCAGTTTTGCCTAGTGACCTGCTTCACAACGCACCCCGAGTTGAGCTCTACTCTGAAGATGAAGTAGAACAAGCCCGGCAGGACGCAGTCGACCTCCTGGAAGAAGAAAGAGAAATGGCCATGATCCGATCGACCATCTATCAGCAAGACTTGCGTCGATTCCATGCCAGAAATGTGAAGAGTCGAGCCTTCCAAGAAGGAGACTTGGTCCTTCGAGTGGATCAACAGAAACCACACAAACTCGCTCCTACTTGTGAAGGCCCCTTCATAGTCACCAGAGTCCTCCACAATGGAGCGTACCGCCTTTATAATGTCGATCGCCAGATTGATGAGCCACGAGCCTGGAATGCGGAGCTTCTCCGCCCCTTTTATACTTGAATTCTCACTCGGATGAGATATAATAGGAAAAACTCCTGTAGTTTATTTATCAAAGACAAGAGCGTTATAATTTTCCCAGTGATTGTTATTATTTTTGTTTGCGGAAGAAATCCCCCAGCGGGTGGCTTAGCTGCGAATCCGTTTCGCCTAAGTTTGTAAAAGAAAAATCCTACCGAGTGGAGAGCGACCCTCCCACTCGGGGGCTTAGCTGCAGTCTAGTACTCGCCTAAGTATTTGAAAATCCTACCGAGTGGTGAGCCAGCCTCCCACTCGGGGGCTTAGCTGGAGTCCAGTACTCGCCTAAGTATTTGAAAAATCCTACCGAGTGGTGAGCGACCCTCCCACTCGGGGGCTTAGCTGCAGTCCAGTACTTGCCTAAGTATTTGAAAATCCTACCGAGTGGTGAGCGACCCTCCCACTCGGGGGCTTAGCTGCAGTCCAGTACTCGCCTAAGTATTTGAAAATCCTACCGAGTGGTGAGCGACCCTCCCACTCGGGGGCTTAGCTGCAGTCCAGTACTCGCCTAAGTATTTGAAAAATCCTACCGAGTGGTGAGTGACCCTCCCACTCGGGGGCTTAGCTGCAGTCCAGTACTCGCCTAAGTATTTGAAAATCCGACCGAGTGGTGAGCGACCCTCCCACTCAGGGGCTTAGCTGCAGTCCAGTACTCGCCTAAGTATTTGAAAATCCTACCGAGTGGTGAGCGACCCTCCCACTCGGGGGCTTAGTTGCAGTCCATAACTCGCCTAAGTATTTGAAAATCCTACCGAGTGGTGAGCGACCCTCCCACTCGGGGGCTTAGCTGCAGTCCAGTACTCGCCTAAGTATTTGAAAAATCCTACCGAGTGGTGAGCGACCCTCCCACTCGGGGGCTTAGCTGCAGTCCAGTACTCGCCTAAGTATTTAAAAATCCTACCGAGTGGTGAGAGACCCTCCCACTCGGGGGCTTAGCTGCAGTCCAGTACTCGCCGAAGTATTTGAAAATCCTACCGAGTGGTGAGCGACCCTCCCACTCGGGGGCTTAGCTGCAGTCCAGTGCTCGCCTAAGTATTTGAAAATCCTACCAAGTGGTGAGCCAGCCTCCCACTCGGGGGCTTAGCTGCAGTCCAGTACTCGCCTAAGTACGAAACACATCTCAATCCACAAGGACGACGAGGTGCAGGTCGACTGCCACCTTCTCCTTGGGAGCTTCGCCATGAATACAACGTGCGCTCCACCTCAATCCACAAGGACGACGAGGTGCAGGTTGACTGCCACCTTCTCCTTGAGAGCTTCACCACAAATACAACGTGCGCTCCATCCCACTCCGCAAGGATGACGAGGTGCAGGTCGACTGCCACCTTCTCCTTGGGAGCTTCGCCACAAATACAACGTGCGCTCCATCGCCGACCCGCAAGGACGATGAGGTGCAGGTCGACTGCTACCTTCTCCTTCGGAGCTGCGCCACAAATACAAAAGTTGTCTCAAGTGAAGAACGAGTTCCACTCGACGGAGGATTCATGAAGATATTCAACGATAAACCAAGTTCAGATAAATCCTAAAGGTTCCGGACCACAGATCGAAGTGCTCGGGCATTCAGCCTGAAAGAGTTTGACGGTTACAAAAACCACTCGGCAGGAGGAGGACTGGCAGGCTCGACGAACTCGTCCATGTCGACACCGTCGGCGATCCGAGTGCCTGCAGCGATGAAAGTCTCCATAAAAGATCGGAAGTCATGCTTCTGGGTGTTGGCGACCTTGATTGCTGCCAGCTTATCTTGTCGCACCTCCTTGCAGTGGACACGAACCAAAGACAGAGCCACATCAGCACCACAGCGGGCAGAAGATTTCTTCCACTCCTGCACTCGATCAGGGATCTCGTTAAGTCGAGTCATCAGAGACTCAAGATCATTCTGGAGCGTGGCCTCTGGCCAAAGTGCCGTGTCGATCTGTGACGTGGCGACCTTCAGTCGAGCCAAGTAGTCCACAACACCGTCGATACGGGATTCCAGTCGGAGTAGATTCATGGCAGTTTCATCTTTCACGGGAGAATTGATTGGGTCCAAACCTGGCTCAATCTGCCCAGTCTCCTCCTCGAAGTTCTGGCAAAACTCTGCATTCACGATCCAAGGATAAGTCAATTTTCGTAAGCTGAGTCGACAAAAAACATCAGTCGGAACAAAATGTGTACCTTCAAACTTGATGAACAACTTCTTGGCAAGGCTCCTCAGATAGCTCTCCAGATCGTCCCTCCTGCGAGCGATGCCTTCCATCTTCTCGTACAGGTTGAGATTGTCCTTCTTCAAGCGTGTGCACTCCTTGTTGGCTTCATTCAGAGCAGATTTCATCTTGGTGTTCTCTTCTTCCAACTGGCCGACCGAAGCCAGTTTCTGTTCAGCCAGAGCAGTTCTGTCGTCAGCTTCCTTTTGAGCAGCCGCCAAATCCTGATCCTTCTTCGCCAGAGCTTCTCTCAGTTTTTCTGCAAAGAAATGGTGCTTGATTCAGAAAGAGCAGAAGGGTACTCAAGCCTAAGACAAACCAGTCGACAAGCTTGTCTTACCATTGGCGTTGTCCTTGGCCTTTTGCAGCTCTGTCTTGGCCAATTCCAAGTCAAGGTTCAGTTGGATCTGCTGTTTCTCCAAGTCAGCAAAGCGAGCTCCAAGATCACAAGATTTCTGCAATCAGGGAGGAGAAGTTATTTTACAGCGAAAAACGACAAAGCCAATAAATACTAAGACTATGGTCGACTGCTCCCAGTCCACCATAGTCTCGGGGATTACACCCAGTGGGTGCACTTTGCGTGCCCCCACCGGTTATGATCCCACTCGACCGGCCCGCCGGAGTCGAATGCAGGGATTAAAAAAAAGGAGAGAAAGAAGAACTCAGACCATAGAACTCAGACCACAGTCGACTGCCAGCAGTCGACCGCGGTCTCGGGGACTACACCCAGTGGGTGCACTTGGCGTGCCCCCACCGGTTCTGATCCCACTCGCCCAGACCGAGTAGAAGAGACAAACTACCAGTTCGGTTTACACTCGACGCGGCCAGACCACATCGAGCGAAGGAATCAAAATACAAAGACTATAGTCGACTGCCAGCAGTCCACCGTAGTCTCAGGGACTACACCCAGTGGGTACACTCAGCGTGCCCCCACTAGTTCAAAAATTCAATCGACACACCCAGTGGGTGTACAGATGCAAAGATTTTCAGAAAGAGAGTCTTCATATAGCATATCCTAACAGAACAAGCGGTGACCAACTAACCTGAACGTTGCTTTGGAGAGCCGAGCTGGCGTCGTAGGCGGCCTGACTGGCGTCCCGCATCGTCTTCATCTTCTCCATCATAATGCCCGCCTGGCGTATGGCTTCCTTGGCAGCATTCACTTCGTCCTCTGGGACATGATGGGTCGCAAAAACTGAAGGTGGGTCGACAGGGGCCTGAGCAGTCGACAAAGAAGGCAAGGCACTTGACAATGGCACGACGAAGGTAACAGAACCCCGATTGGCATCACCAGCGTCCTGAACGACTGGTTCCGCCCTCGGCGTCGACTGTGGCACCTTGCTTGTAGGAGCTTGCCTATTTTTCCTCGTCAAAGGCCTCTCGGGCTCTTCATCATCATCATCATCGGGGAGGTCAATAATGTTAGGAGCTCTTCAAAGTTCAATCGCCAAAATCACATCACCCAATGGTACACATTGCAGTTGAGTCGACCAAATAAAGACAGAATGGCAGAAATCATACCCAGATTGGAAGTGACCGCATCCTCCAATACCTCATCCTCGTCCCTGTAAGCTGAGGTCCCGGAAGTAGCAGTGCTGCCAGTTCCAAAGTTCGTCTGGTTAAATCAAGAAAAAACAAACAGCACGGGGCGTCGAGTGAATACAAAGGGAGACACTCACGCAGAAGCGACGGGGATGTCAATCTTAATCTTCGGCAACGCCTTCTGAGGTTTCGGCTCTGCAACTTTGGGATGCTTCAACGCTTTTTCAGTTGGGGTTGGTGAAGAGGTCCGAGGACGCTTTGAATACTGACCAGCCTGAGCAATCGCCTTTTCACGGGCGCTCGGTCATTCTTGGTCAAGCTTGGATCGCGTCTCCCTGCGAGGAGGCGACTCAACTTCTTCTTCGTCACTTGAGTCGTCACTTTCTTCGTCCCCTTCATCGTCAGAATACCATTCGCCACTGTCGCCGCCGCTCACCTCTCCTTCCAGGTCTTGCTCTTGCTCTTCGTTGGGCATTGAATACATTTCGATAAGAGCCTGAAAGAAAGCAGGAAGAATAAAGTCAGTCGACGCAGTATAGACAGCTGCGCGAGTGAATTCAGATTACAATCAAAGCTCAGAATCGGACCTTCTCTGGTACATGGGACTGGTCGAATGGAGGAACTCTCCTGGCTCTCCTGGGGTTGTCCTTGTTTCCGGTCATGCCCGACAGCCACTTCTCCAGTGTGTCGTCATCGACCTCCTCCGGGTGAATCCGAGTAGAGTCGTCAAGACCCGAATACATCCACATCGGATGGTCTCGGGCTTGAAGAGGCTGGATGCGCCGCTGAAGTAAAACCTCCAAGAGATCCATACCGGTGACCCCGTCACGGATAAGCTGGACCACTCGTTTGACCAGCACCCTAACCTGCGCTTTCTCCTCCAGGAGCACCTTCAAAGAGGAGGGTTTCCTCACTCGGTCCATGGTAAAAGGAGGGAGTCCAGTCGACTGCCCTGGCGTCGGCTGGTCTTTGCAGTAAAACCAGGTCGACTGCCATCCGCGAACCGAGTCGAGAAGAATCATGGCTGGAAAGGAACTTTTCCCTCTCATCTGAACACCAAGACCCCCACACATCTGAATCACTTGTGTTCTCTCATCACTCGGATTGGCCTTTTTCACCGTCTGAGAACGACAGGTGAAAATGTGCTTGAAAAGACCCCAGTGAGGCCGACAACCCAAGAAATTCTCGCACAAAGACACGAAAGCAGCGAGATACACGATTGTGTTGGGAGTGAAGTGGTGGAGTTGTGCCCCAAAGAAATTCAGAAATCCCCGAAAGAAAGGGTGAGGAGGCAAGGAAAATCCACCGTCGACGTGGGTGGCAAGGAGAACGCGCTCACCCTCCCGAGGTTGCGGCTCGGATTCCTTCCCCGGAAGCCGCGCCGATCCATGGGGGATCATCCCTCCTTCGGCTAGGTCGTCGAGGTCTTCTTGGGGGATCGCCGAGCGGATCCAGTCGCCCTGGATCCAGCCCTTCGGCAGGCCGGCTCGCGAGGAAGATCCACCCCGATTGGTCGCCTTCCCCTTCGCCTTTGTCGTCGCCTTCTTCGACCGCTCCAGAGCTGACGTCTTCTCCTTCCCCATCGTCGCCGGCGAGACACGTATGGAGCGGCGGCGCTGGGGCGAGAGCGAGTGCGACGAAGAAGCCTGAAGAGGAGAAGAGGAAATGGGAACGCACTGTTCAAGAAACCCCGGTCCGACGCCTTATATGAGGTCGCTTCCGAGTGGCTGACTGGTAGACCCGGGCGGTCCTGTCAAATCCCGTAACAATCGCGCGCGCGATACGTGGCGAAAAAGGTGGCGCGGAGATCGAGGCGGCTCCGCCCTATCCCATCCGATTACTGCGGCCTCCCCCGTCCCACGCGCTTCCCAAAATTCGAATCCCACTAAATCTGCGGGCAGCAGAACAACTTGTCAGACGGAAGATCTCCTCCACGCCGTCACTCGAAGCCTTTCAAGTAAAAAAACTCACTCGACAAAAAACTAAGAATGGATCAGGGCGACTGAAAAGGAAGTTGCTGTCATCACTCAGGTTCATTGATCCGAAACAAGATATGCTCATGGCATGAAAAATGAGTCGGAGAAGTTCTCAACTCCTTCCCCACTCAAACCTCGATCCATTCGGGGGCTAATGATGAAGCTATGTAGCTAGGGTAGGGTCATGGACCTGTCCCAACTGCCCTACCCAAGGACATCTCTAGAAGAAATCACCTTTCAATCGACTTGGAGGTGTTCCACTCGACAGACTCGAAGACACTCGACCAAGAAGCAATCACTCGACCAAGATCCAACCACTCGACGGCCAGGAGACCCAAAGGCACTCCGCACGCTAATGGTCGGTTATTAAGTAGCTTTTATGGTCATCATAACACTTTATTAAGGGCGTTACTAGTAACGCCCGACCTTAATGTATTTAAACCCTGCACAACTGAGGGCCAGAGGGGTCCGGCGAACTCTATATAAGCCACCCCCCTCCTCAGTGTAAAGGGTTCGCACCCCTGTAATTCATACACACATAATCCAGCCGACCGCCTCCGGGCTCCGAGACGTAGGGCTATTACTTCCTCCGAGAAGGGCCTGAACTCGTAAACCTCGTGTTCTTACAACTACTCCATAGCTAAGATCTTGCCTCTCCATACCTACCCCCTACATTACTGTCAGACTTAGAACCATGACAATCAACGCATTGACTTTGCCAAGCCCAACTGCCGTTGACACCACCACGATGACACACAATACCATCATCCTACGCGCGTCCAACCACATGCATCCATCGTCAAGACTCCATTGCGCCACGCCACCGAGACCCTCCAGCCAGTACCTGCTCCGAAACGATGTCCCCAGGAGGTAAAATGACACCAAAGGCGTCGACATCATCCGACCCGGGAGACCTAGATCGACGCCTCTATTGTCTGCCATGACAGAGGTCGGCACAATTTTCACCGACATTGGCACCACCTAGACTCTATAACCGACTACATTCACGTGCAACCGTTCTGTGAAGACGCATGTAGCCACCGAAACGCCCACTGAGAACCTCCAGCCGCCCGTTCATTGACCCTCCACGTGCCGCCGGCCGGCCAAGGGCCACACCACAACGGATCTTAACTAGGATCAGACACGGCCGCCACCACCAACCATCACATGAGAGCATGTTGGAGACCGATCCCCGTTGACCCTCCTGCCATGGGGGCGACTGCCGCCACTGTCTGGCCACAAAACTCTGCCTTGGCCGCCGCGCTCGCTGGTCCTGCGACCACAACCCGCCTCCCTGGAGAGGATCCCCCGTCGATGGTCCATGAGACAGTCGGGGATCAGATCCCCGCCGCCCCATTACGGACACAGCGCGGCCTTGTCCGGCAGAGAGAGAAAGAGAGAGAGAGAGAGGGGGGGGGGGATGGCGGCAGCCGCCTAGGGTTGCGGGAGGTGGATATGTCGCTTAGCTTGATCTTGGTATTCACCCTCGGCAGCACGCAGCCCTTGGGCATTCCAAAGGTGAGGAGAGCAGCAAAATAGTTGTAGGCTACAGCTTGGAAGGTTTTTGTTGGTATTCGACTCTTCCAACGCATTAAACAATTCAACGAGAACTTGGAATCAATTTGATGCAAACAACATCGTGGATGACCTAATGCAGCAAGCAATTAGCTACTAGTAGAATATACCCCATATGCAACAAGAATACAAAGTGAAGTCCATTACGCGGTTCAACGAGACAAACCATGCATTCACGGGTGCATGCTCATCCAAATCCAAGGAAAACACCACCACAACGCGAATGCATGATCCTGACGCGCCAGCTCGGAAAATCACATGCTGTCTCTTCACGGACGTGTAGACTCCCATTTGCCGAGGTCGAAGGGTAGCTACAAATACGCCTCTCCATGCGGTCACACTGGTGCATCGGAGTTCAAGCGCGAGCACGAAAGCACACGCAGTCGCTAACACTTGCTCTCCACTGATATCGATCGATGGCCATGGTAGCGAGAGCCGCGCTGCTCCTGGCCATGGTGGTCGTGGCAAGCGCCACCTACTGCCCCCCGCCGCCGGCGCCGGTGCCGGTGCCCCGCTACGGGTCGTGCCCCCAGAACGCGCTCAAGCTGCACGTCTGTGCCAACGTGCTGAACCTGGTGAAGGCCAAGATCGGCGTGCCGCCAGCGGAGCCCTGCTGCTCGCTCCTCGACGGGCTTGTCAACCTGGACGCCGCCGTCTGCCTTTGCACCGCCATCAAGGCCAACGTGCTGGGAATCCACCTCAACGTCCCCATCGACCTTAGCCTCATCCTGAACAACTGCGGCAAGATCTGCCCGGCCGACTTCCAGTGCATCCACTAGGAAAGCTAGAAGTGCACAGTACTATCCATCGAGTGGGGTGTGTGGTTTGCTTTGGTTTCAAGCTTTTTGCTTTATTTATTTCTTAAATCTATGCTGGCAATCTGGCCTAGTATGTATGTTTTCGCTTTCACACGAGAGGTAGCATTATGATCCTTTGGAATTTAATTGAAGTAGTGATTTCATGAGATTGGAGCGCATTCTTAGAATATCTCCAACAGTCGTGCAACACGCGCATCACGCTAAAAAAACATTTACAACATCGTAGTCGTGAGTTTCCGCGCGGCGAGGAGCGCTTGCTACAGCGACCGCCGCAAAGTATAGCGCGCACGAGTCGCTCGAGCAGCCGCTGCAAAAAAACTGCACGCGCTCTAGCACAAATAACATATACACTTCAAACACAACCAAGAAAATCAAACACAAACAAAGTAAATCAACAATAAATAGTTCAATTTTATTATTACAACTCAAATAAATAGTTTATCTTGCAATACAACATATAGTTCAACAATACAATATCAACCATACAAATCAAGATGCTCTTTGTCGGCCATTTCATGCCTACCGCTCCTTGATGAGATTCTTCTGAAAATCATCATGTGTTTCGGCACGTCGAATGGCATGATAGGATGCAACAAATCGGGCCACCCTCGCAGCCCTCCGCCGCACTCGCACGGGATGTCCCAAGAGCTCGTACTGAGAGTAGTCTAAATCTTGGCCACACTCATTCTTGATGATCATGTTGTGCATGATCACACAAGCATGCATGATGTACCAAAGCATCTTTTGATCCCAAAATATAGCCGGTCCTCTCACAATGGCAAATTGGGCTTGCAAAATCCCAAAAGCTCTCTCCACATCTTTACTAGCCACCGCCTGAGCATTGTGGAAATCAAGATTTTTTCTTACCTTCCGGTTTTTTCAACGGCTTCACAAATGTTTGCCACTTTGGGTAGATGCCATCCGCAAGATAGTAGCCATAGTTGTATGTATGACCATTTGCTACAAACTGCACCGATGGCAGTTCACCATTTGCTATCTTATTCATGAGTGGCGACCGATTAACAACGTTGATGTCATTCAAAGACCCAGGCATTCCAAAAAAAAGCATGCCAAATCCAAGTCACTTGATCGGCCACTGCTTGAAGGATTATAGTGGAGCCCTTTTTTGACCGTGGAATTGTCCTTGCCATGCCTTAGGACAGTTCTTCCAATTCGAATGCATGCAATCTATTGAGCCAAGCATACTTGGGAACCCGCAAGTTTTGTTCATCTCCAAAAGCCTTGTAGCGCCTTCATCATTGGGAGATCCCAAATACTCCTGGCCAAACACTTGCACAATTCCTACTGTGAAGCGCTAGACACACATGATGCCCTGGCTCTCACCCATGGCCAAGTGGTCATCAACTACATCAGCCGGAATACCGTATGCCAACATACGCAAAGCGGCTGTCACCTTCTGAAAGGTGCTATGCCCGAGCTCTCCGGCGGCATTCCTCCTTTGCTGAAAAAACCGATCATGGCTCGCCAGTTTCTCTGCAATGCGCCTGAAAAACTCGGTGCTCATCCTAAACCGGCGCCGGAAGTACGACTCAGGGTACACGGGATTATCCACAAAATAGTGCCTCATCAATCTGTTGTCGGCATCGATCTTATCCCTCCAAATTTTCTGCCCACCCATAATCGAACCACCGTGCTTCGGTTTTTTATTGATGTGCATAGCTAGGATCATTGCAAGATCCTCCTCTTCAATATCAAATTCTTCTTCGGAAGAATCATATGACGAACTCATCTAGAATGTTCAATTTAATCTAGGCTATAAAAACTACAAACAACATGCACCAAATTCATATAAAAATGTGAAGTTGAAGCAATACATACCTTGCAAGCGTTTTGTCGAACACCTTGTGGACGCCGAGCAACAGTGGGCGGCCAGGTGTTGTTCATCGGAGGAATGGCGCGCGCAAGGGGCGGTGGAGACTGGAGGGAGACGGAGGAAGCAGCGGCGACACGGGGATAGGCCGGAGAAGCGCCAGAATGGTTGCCGGAACAAATAGGGTGGTGCGAGCGGTGGCGCTAGCGCCTGGGTTGGGGTAGGTGGAAGTCGCAAGTGGGCGCTCGAGTGTGCAGTGCGCGGGAGCAGGCGCAACAAATAAATGGCGGGCGATGGCGTTTCGGACCGCGCACGTGGTTTTTGTGCCTCCGATGGAGCTCCAGGAGCGGTTGCGCGCGCGCAAAAAACCCAAAATTTCCAGCGCGTCGTTTATTTAGCATGGCTGTTGGAGATGCTATTACAACATCTTAATTTGTTACTTGTACGAGACTCGCAGGCCATGTGCACCAAGGAGAAAATATGACGACATGATAATCAACCCTAGATAGCCGACGGCGGCGGCGGTGCGATTTTCAGGCCGGCGACCGCCCTGACCTCTGGGGACGTTCCCGTTGGTGTTGGCCTACGACACGACACCGAGAGAACCAGTCCCCAGACTGCCGGAGCGCTGAGGTCTTGCAACTGTGTTGCTTTCGGTCCCCGTATCTATCTCTGATTCAACCACACGGCCAGCTCGGATTCTTCGGAGATTAGGTCAAATAAGCCCCTGTTAGATCGATTGTAGACTACACCTATTTCAGATATGTCTTATTGTGTTGCCCTAAACCTCGACTACGACCAAAATTGAGCCTTTAGACGAACACTAGACCCCTACGATGAATCAGAAAAACAACTTCGAGGAGAAGATCTTGGGAGGAGGGATGTCCAAGCATCGGTAGGAACAGGTAAACTACATGGACCGCGCTGGCAAGAAGTTGCGGCCTGTGCAGAGGCAGAAGCACCTCTATCTGGTGCTATATGACTAGACGAAGGGCTTTTCCATCCGCATGATTGACATCAACACCTAGGACGGCAACTTCAACCTGGACTTGGAGCCCCCAGTTCTCCAGCTAGTGTCACCTGCACCTAGTTATCCCATGAACTTCGCTGCCCTGGGCAATAATATCTTCATGGCGGGCAACAAACACCCTGGCACCATGGTCTACGACACAGAGACAGCTGGACTGGCCATCGGCCCTCCTCTCCCGGATGGACTGCTCGACGGCATCAAAATCTTTGTGGCTACTACCAACATGCAACTGTATGCACTGAGGTATAACATCAAGGAAATGAAGGAAATATGCCCTAAAGGCAATAATAAAGTTTATTTTATATTTCCTTATATCATGATAAATGTTTATTATTCATGATAGAATTGTATTAACCAGAAACTTGATACATGTGTGGACACATAGACAAAACACCATGTCCCTAGTAAGCCTCTACTAGACTAGCTCGTTAATCAAAGATGGTTAAGTTTCCTAACCATAGACATGTGTTGTCATTTGATTAATGAGATCACATCATTAGGAGAATGATGTGATGGACAAGACCCATCCATTAGCTTAGCATATTGATCGTTCAGTTTTACTGCTATTGCTTTCTTCATGTCAAATATACATATTCCTTCAATTACGAGATTATCACTACAAAAAAAGACACTTTCGTGATGATACGTGTTTGTCACAGTAGGTCACGTTTTCTGTCATGCATGTACATCCATGACAATTTTATGACAGAATCAAGATAGTCATACCTGTGCTGTCGTAGAAGTGTTCCATGACATTACCAAAATTATCATCACGGAAGTGTCCACTTCCATGACGATAAATCGCGCGTCATAGAAGTGCTTTCGTCAAGGGTGACCCACACATGGCATCCACCGTAATGGGTCGCCCTTACGCTATCGGGTCCGGTTTTGGATCCGATAACCCGTTAACAGCCCGGACCAATGAGGATTTTCCACGTGTAAAATTGTCATTGGCCAGAGGAAACACATGTTGGCTCACCGTTGGGACAGATGTCATCCATTCATTGGACAAGAGGCGCCTATGATACGTCGACACGTGGCACGGCCCAACAGAGGCCCATTCCGATGAAAAGGTCGACCCGTTTGACTTGGTCAAATGGTAGCGGCCCGGCCCATGGAAAGCCTGTTAATGGTCTGTTCGTATATAGCCCATTTATGCCCGCTAACTCACGGCCCGTTACGGCCTATTGGAATTAAGCCAAGTAGCTTCATCTGGGCCGTCCAATATGATTCCAGCCCGTTGTAACTTTCGGCCCATGTACGACCCATGATATCTTTCGGCCCATACGAGGCCATTTGTAACTCTTGGCCCATTAATGGCCCGTGCTGAATCTGGCCCGCAATGAACAGTGTACCACTTTATACCCATTAATGGCCCATTATTCCATTGGGCCATTTCCAACCTGTGTTATCTTTCGGCCTTCTCAGAGCCCATTTATTCTTGGGCTTATTTCCAGCATTCGGTTACTTACGGCCCTTAACTGGCCTTTTCTGCTTGTGGGCCAAATTCAGCCCGTGGTTACAATTGGTCTGTTTACGTCCCGTTAATCCTTTGGTCCGTTTTTATAACATCATCAAATACGGCTGATTAACGACGGCCCATTATGGTCAGCCCATGAACAGACAATTTCAAATCTAGCCCGTTTACGACCCATTATGCGATCTGTTATTGGCCCATGTTTGGCCGATCTATCATACGGCCCGTAGAAGGCCCATTGTTTCTACACAGGCCCATTGTTTTCTATGGCCCGTAGGAGGCCCATGGTATATACAGTAAATATGTAGCCCATGGTTATTGTGGCCTAGTTTTAAAATATAGGTTATTGCGACCACTAGCAAACCGCAGAAAAAGAGTTGCACTGACTACAAGCAAACAAATAAACAAGACAACAAGGAAATAAATAAGCAAGCAACTTACGCTAGGCTATCACGGCTATTACACATATTACATCCACTGAGCATCAAAGTTCGCCACCAGTGCAAATATAGGGAACAAAGCCGCATATCATATACACTGGTTGTCGAAGTTGGCGACCAGTGCAAATAAACGCCGCAGCAAAACAAGTCCAGAACTAAAACCACTTCAGAAGAGGTCAAGAAACAATATCCTGGGTACCCATAATGCTGGCAAGATGCTTAGCAAGCTTATTAACTTTCTCTTGTTTGGCGCTTAAATCCTCCAGCACATGCTGTTGCACCAGAAAGTATGCATCTGAATTCTGCAGGGACTTCCTCAGTCCTTCGGCTTCCTATTGCATAACATCAGATTGATGTCTTTCAACTTGAAGTTGACACTCAAGAAGCCGAACTAATTCAGGCAGCGAGTTCGAAGAGCTGGTGCCAGCAGTAGTAGCCAGTAACTCGAACACTACATCAAGACATGACTTTGGGGTTGTCTCAGTGTCTTCAATATAGTTTTTATCAGCTTTCTTGGAGACCAACAGGGATGTCTCACTATCTTCAACCTTATCTGCATTACTTCCTTTACTATTTCATAACGGGGTACTCTTCTCTAATATTTTATCCGTGTTCTAAAAGAGAAACAAACAAACACATCACAGGTTTACCATGTTGTATATGAAACTCATTTTGATAAACCATTTCAGTAGTAAGGTGGACATGATAACAACAGGAAACAAACATATATCTATGTAGTATGGTCACTGTATGGTCTATACCATTCTATTTTATGTTGCCAAATCAAGATAGAGACAGTTCGAATTATATCTATTTAATAAAAAGCAGCATAGACAGAGTATAAGTGTGGGAAACTACATAGCAATAACAACACTTGTAATGTGCATGGCACGAGAACATAACTGTTTATTCAATTGAAACTGAAATCAACATAGAGCAAGTTACAACAGCAAACACGTTAAAGAACAGGTTTAAAACATACCTGTTGCGCCATTGGAGTTTCAATTGCATCCTTCAAATTTGAAATTAGTTGGTATGATTAAATGCAGTGATGCAAGAGCAAAGTAGTATGAACCATAGCCATGGAACCTGACCTGAGAACAATTCTTCTTCTACTTTAAGCGTTGACTTGGGGTTCGGAGTGGTGGTCCTCGTGCTTCGGGCACTGCAGTTGCCTTACTAACTGATCGTGTTTGGTTGCTCTGTGGTGGAGATGGTTCTGTGTCAACTGGAACTGGGTTACTATCTACTGGGGTTGGGGTTAGAAGGGGTGTAGCTGGTTCTTTGTCCAACTGGGTAGGAGTACAATCTTGTGTGGTGGGGCTGGTTCTTGGGTAAGTACAACCGTGGTTCTATCTGCATCGACAGGTAGCACGATCTTTTCTGAAGATCGCGTTTTTACTCCCACAGATACTGCCATCACCCCCTCCAATTGAAATGGCTGATAAACAAGAAAAGTAATTGAATGTACAGACATTGTAAGATAGACATGTGCAATGGACAGTAGGGAAGAAAACAGGGCATGAAATAATTCACATTTATGTTGTCTAACCAAACATAATAGCAGGACATAGTTTCACATATATGATGGCTAATTAAACAGGATAGCATGACACAATTTCACATGTATGATGGCTAACTAAACAGGATAGAATGACATACTTCAAAATATGATGACTATGTAAACAGGATGACATGATATAACTATACGATGTGTCTATTAAAGTGGTTGGCATGCCATAAATCACAAGCATGCCGTCGATGGAAACATGATGGCATGATATAATTCACAGATAGAATGACATAACTCAAAATATGATGACTATGTAAACAGGATGAGATGTTATAACTATATTATGTCTTTAGAAAATGGGTTGGCATGCCATAATTCAGATACATGCTGTCTATTTAAACATCATGGCATGATATAATTCAAATATATGATTTATATACTAAGGAAGTGAGCAGAGGACAATCGCATATATGATGTGCCAACTAAGGAGATGGCATTCAATATTGTGTATATGATGTAAAAACTAAGCATTGCAATACAACATATGCATGATATGAGTAATGTAGCCCTGCCAAGTTTGAGCATACACCTCAGGGGGATAATAGGACTGGTCATCTTCCTCTGAATCCGCCTCTGAAGAGCTATCTGTAACCAGCAAGATATCTGCTTCAGCAGGTAGCATTGTCTGCTCTGAAGACCTTGTTTTCATTCCAGTTTTCTCCATCACCAATTCAAATGGCTGATGCATAGGAAGAGCAGTTGAATATACAAACATTGTCAACAAATGCAACGATAAATACAAAAACAGACGACATGATATAATTCACATATATGACGCTTGGCTAAACTGCATGGCATTGCATAATTCACATATATAATGCCTTGCAACAAGATAGCATTGCATAATTCACATATATGATGTCTTGCAACAAGATGGCATTGCATAATTCACATATATGGTAATTAGACACTAAACAGGTGGCATTCACACAAAGCATGTGTAAACTAAGAAAATGACATAGCAATGCAAGATACCATATGCACGATATGAGCAACATAACCCTGCCAAGTTGGAGCATGCACCTCGGGGGGGGGGGGGAATAGGACTGGTCATTTGTCTCTGAATCCTCCTCTGAGGAGCTATCCATAACCAGCAAGACATGCACTTCGTCAGACAACATTGTCTGCTCTGAAGACCTTGTTTCCACTCCACATTTTTCCATGACCGTGCCGAATGGCTGATGCACAGGAAGAGTAGTTGAATGTACTAAAATTGTTGACAAATTTAACACGTAATAAAAAAATGATGGCATGATATAATTCACATATAAGATGACTAGATAACCAGGGTGGCATTGCAAAATTCATATATATGATGCCTGGCTAAACAACATGGCATTGCATGATTCACATATACGATAAAGAAACTAAACAGATGGCATTCACACAAAGCATGTCTAAACTAAGCAGATGACATTTTTGATGTATAAAGTACGCAATGTAAGGCACCATATGCATGATATTACCAACATCAGCATGCCAAGTTAGAGCAAAGACCCCAGGGGGTAAATAGGAGTGGTCTTCTCCGTCTGAATCCCCCTCAGAATAGTTATCTTCCTCTTGATTACAATCCGAAATGGGTGAAGGGGGGCTGCCTTTGCGCCCAGCATGGAGCAACGTCTGCATGAAATTTTATTGCCACGCAAGGCTCGTCTCTTTTGCTCTACAATAACTGACATGCATAGGAATAAAACATAGTGAGATTATGTAAGGAGTGCATGCACAAATCCAGAGTGATGGTAGCAAACTGTGGATAGACCCAAAACCAATGATAGCAGGCAGACAATAGTTTAGTTAAAAAATACAGATAATGGCTCCTTTAATGTTTGTTTGCACCCAACATGAAACTCATAATAGACACCCGAGATTAACCAGATAGTAGACAGATAGTACTGATTGCTGCCCCAATATGTACCCCACAACCATTTAAAAACTCAAGTTTTAGCATTAGTTTGGACCTGACTCAGAGTCTAATAGGTGAACACGATGATAAAGTAGCATGTCATCATATTAAGTGATGCATAATGTAAGCAGACACAGAAGAGTGTGACCTCTCTTGCGGACCCGTGTAGTCCTCAAGGTCATCTGCTCAGTTGATGACGGTAATGCAGTTGTCGTGGCTGCCGGCGGCGTGGAAGAAGATCTGAGGCGATGAAAGGCAGTCTAGAGAGCAAATCCCTGCTGTGGTGAACCCTTCCGTCATTGGAGCAACTGAGCTGGGGTGGAACACAACGCATCAGGAGCAAGAAAAACCACACAAGGTTTTCTTTGACACATATCTGTAGCATATGTAATTGTGTAAGGGCTTGTTTGAATTTGAGGATTCTAACAATGCAAGGATAGGAAATAGGCAGGAATAGGATATGAATGCACATGCAAAACAGAGAATTTTAAAACACAAGATTTCTACCAATCTGGGTGTTTGGTTCACAAGAATTGGAAGATCGCAGGATGCAAAGAAGCATGGTGAGATTAAGTCAAACCACAAGAAAATGTACGGTTATAATGCTATTATGCTACTATCTCTTAGTCTTGTGCTTCATGAATAGGAATTTGAAAAGGAGGCCAAGCGGAAATTAAAATTCCTACGGTTTTTCTTCCAAGGAGACACTAAAGGAACAAATCCTACAGTTTTCCTTTGCTCCATTCTTTTGAACCAAATGCATGAATAGTAGTACTATATGAAACTTTCCAATTCCTATGTTTTCCTTCACTTTTCCTTTCAAGCACTGGCGATTCTAGTAGGCAGGCTTGAGAAAGGAAAAGCCTACACTCAAAAAATGTTTTTGTGCTACTTCAACTACTTTGGACCCAGGCCACTGCCCTACTAGCTCAACTCCCAGGCCCATCGACAAATGCACAGCTCAAACGCGCAGAGATAAATAATGATGGCATTCAAGAGAGTCCATCACAGATAGCTAAGTTGCCTGGTACCTCACTGCTTGTCATAGAGTAGGATAAAATAATCGTATTTCACATTACTACGTGTGCTCAGTGGACAATATATATAACATGTAGAGTAAAAAAGAGATGCCAAAAGGGTACAACCTCTTTGGCGAAGCCATGTCGATCTCAGCGTGATTGGGGTTGGTCGGTGAGGATGCTCCGGCTGGCTTGGCTGTCGGAGGAGGGGAAGAAGATTTTAGGCATCTGGAGATGGAGCCCGGGGTACTGCTCCATTGTGATGGAGGGTTTCATCATTGGAGCAGTTCCAGTGAGTTGTACGACGCCGATGCTGAAGCGGGACAAGAGAGACAGCGTTAACCTGAGTGGAATTCTAATAGCATCTCCAATAGATGACATAAAATACATAACCACAAAGTGCTAGATGTAAAATACATCAGCCGCTCATCTCTGAACTTAACTGCGAAACTGAATTTAACTGTCGAAACTGAACTTAACTGTCAAAACTGAATTTTGCTGTCAAAACCGAATTTTGCTATCGAAAATGAACGCACTAGTAGCAGAAAAGCAGTAGCAACAACGCGTGCAAAAGCCGGGGTAGCTGGTCGTGTAGCAGTTCATCTTCAACCTCCACTCCTCTGAGCAGCCAGCCATCACTGGCCAAACCGCCGCCCCCCGCAGCCCGCGGCCGGCTGTGCGCTGCCCTGCCTGCCCCAAAACCACTCCCCACTGCTGGTCCGCCGCCGCCCCGTCCATCCCTCTAGCCCCCCCCCCCCCCCCCCCCCCCCCCCCCCCCCCCCCCCCCCCCGTGCCGAGCTTTTTCTCCGGAAATCCCGACGCCACCGCCCACTACCGCCGGCGACCACCGCCCCCACCTTGAACCCTAAGATAGATAGTGGGGTACCTCTCTGGCGAGCCCCCCCTCCCTGCTACAGTTGGTTCTTCCTTAACTCCAGCGAGCCCCCCACCCCTTGAAAATCAACTGACCCAAAAGTCGATTCAGTCGACTGAAGTGTAGCCAAATTGGAGCAGCATCGCAAGCAAGAGCAAGAGCGAGAGTAGCAGCACGAGCAAGAGCAATAGCAAGAGCAGACCAGGCAGGGGACCGAGAGCAAGAGTAGAGCAGCAGCGCGAGCGAGAGCTAAGGCAGCAGCAGCTCCTACTGATGTGAACGTCGCCGCTGAGGGAGCGATGCCGTGGAGGAAGTGGCCGGCGACGCCGTTGTTGATGCAGTCGCACCATGTTGGCTCAGGACCAACCGCCGGCAGCACGGTGAGATCGAATGAAGAAGGAAATGTGGTGATTAGTGTACAACCTCTTTCGTGGTGCCGATTAGGCCTCAGCTTCATCCAAGGAAACGGTGATGATGATGCTCTTTCGGTGGTGTAGGTGAAGACGGTGGTGTGGGAATGGAGGTGGCGTGAAAGACGAGGGGAACATCGGGGCAGCTCCTTGGAGGTGGAGGACCAGGTGGCTGAACCGGCGGGACGACAAGATCAACGACGGATCCTCATCTGGTACGGTGGATGAGGGACGTTGAGGTGTTGCTGTGGACGACGTCGTCGGGGAAGAGGCTTTGGCTTGGCATCGGTGAGGTGGCGGATGGAGTAGGGTGGAGTTTCGCGGCTGGAGCGGAGAGGTTATGTCGGCCGGGGATTTCGAATGGCGATAAGTGTTGGGGATCGTAGCAGAAATTTAAAATTTTCTACGCATCACCAAGATCAATCTATGGAGTAATCTAGCAATGAGGGGAAGGAGAGTGCATCTACATACCCTAGTAGATCGCTAAGCGGAAGCGTTCAAGTGAACGGGGTTGATGGAGTCGTACTTGTCGTGATCCAAATCACCGATGATCCTAGCGCCGAACGGACGGCACCTCCGCGTTCAACACACATACGGAACGGAGACGTCTCCCACGCCTTGATCCAGCAAGGAGGAAGGAGAGGTTGAGGAAGGGAGTCCAATAGCAGCACGACGGCGTGGTGGTGATGGAGTGGCAGTTCTCCGGCAGGGCTTCGCCAAGCTCACGCGGAGGAGGAGAGGTATTGGACGGGAGGGGCTGCGCCAGGTTCAAGGGTGTGCCCGCCCTCCCACCCCTCCAATATTTATAGGTGGGGAGAGAGGGGGGCCGGACCCCTTAGATCCCATCTAGGGTTGGGGGCGGCGGCCAAGGGGGGGAGGAGTGCCTCCCAAGTCAAGTGGAGGCCCTCCCCCTTAGGGTTTCCCCTCTCCCATGTGCATGGGCCTTGGGGGGGCTGGTGCCCTTGGCCCATTAAGGTTAGGGCGCCCCCTACAGCCCATGCTGCTGTATTGGACGTGGTGGAACATTTTTTGGACCTCCGGACCCCTCCGGAATCCTCCGGAACCTTCCGAAATCCTCCGGAACCTTCCGGAAGCTTCCCGGTACAATGCCGGAAAAAACCAAACTTTTCCCGGAACCTGAACAACAACTTTCCATATATAAATCTTTACCTCCGGACCATTTAGGAACTCCTCGTGATGTCCGGGATCTCATCCGGGACTCCGAACAACATTCGGTAATCACATACAAGTCTTCCTAATAACCCTAGCGTCAGCGAACCTTAAGTGTGTAGACCCTATGGGTTCGGGAACCATGCAGACATGACCGAGACAACTCTTCGGCCAATAACCAACAGCGGGATCAGGATACCCATGTTGGCTCCCACATGTTCCACGATGATCTCATCGGATGAACCACGATGTCGAGGATTCAATCAATCCCGTATTCAATTCCCTTTGTCCAGCGGTATTGTACTTGCCCGAGATTCGATTGTCGGTATCCCGATACCTTGTTCAATCTCGTTACCGGCAAGTCTCTTTACTCGTTCCGTAACACATCATCCCATGATCAACTCCTTGGTCACATTGTGCACATTATGATGATGTCCTACCGAGTGGGCCTAGAGATACCTCTTCGTTACACGGACTGACAAATCCCAGTCTCGATTCGTGCCAACCCAACAGACACTTTCGGAGATACCTGTAGTGAACCTTTATAGCCACCCAGTTACGTTGTGACGTTTGGCACACCCAAAGCACTCCTATAGTATCCGGGAGTTGCACAATCTCATGGTCTAAGGAAATGATACTTGACATTAGAAAAGCTTTAGCATATGAACTACACGATCTTTGTGCTAGGCTTGGGATTGGGTCTTATACATTACATCATTCTCCTAATGATGTGATCCCGTTATCAATGACATCTAATGTCCATGGTCAGGAAACCGTAACCATCTATTGATCAACGAGCTAGTCAACTAGAGGCTTACTAGGGACATGGTGTTGTTATGTATCCACACATGTATCTGAGTTTCCTATCAATACAATTCTAGCATGGATAATAAACGATTATCATGAACAATGAAATATAATACTAATAACTAATTTATTATTGCCTCCAGGGCATATTTCCAACAGTCTCCCACTTGCACTAGAGTCAATAATCTAGTTCACATCGCCATGTGATTAACACTCACAGGTCACATCACCATGTGACCAACATCCAAAGAGTTTACTAGACTGAATAATCTAGTTCACATCACTATGTGATTAACACTCAATGAGTTCTGGGTTTGATCATGTTATGCTTGTGAGAGAGGTTGTAGTCAACGGGTCTTGCCATATTCAGATCCCTATGTATTTCGCAAAACTTTATATTGTAGATGCTGCTACCACGTTCCACTTGGAGCTATTCCAAATTATTGCTCCATTATACGTATCCGGTACCTCTACTCACAGCTATCTGGATAGGTGTTAAGCTTGCATCGACATAACTCTTTATGTCGAAATCTTCATCACCTCCATAACCGAGAAACATTTCCTTATTCCTCCAAGGATAATTTTGACTGCTATCTGGTGATCCACTCCTAGATCACCTTTGTACCCTCTTGCTAGACATGTGGCAAGGTACACATCAGGCACGGTACTCAGCATGGCATACTGTATAGAGCCTATGACAAAAGCATAGGGGACGACCTTCATCCTTCCTCTTTCTTCTGCCGTGGTCAATCTTCGAGTCTTACTCAACTTCACACCTTACAACTCAGGTAAGAACCCCTTCTTTGACTGATCTATTTTGAACTCCTTCAAAAACATGTCAAGGTGTGCGTTCTTTGAAAGTATCATCAGGCGTTTTGATCTATCTCTATAGATCTTGATGCCCAATATGTAAGCAGCTTTACCCAGGTCTTCCTTTAAAAAACCCTCTTCAAACATCCGTTTATGCTTTCCAGAAATTCTACATTATTTCAGATCAACAATATGTCATCCACATATACTTATCAGAAATGTTGTAGTGCTCCCACTCACTCTCCTGTAAATACAAGTTTCTAGCAAACATTGTATAAACCTAAAAGCTTGGATCACTCCATCAACACATATATTCCGATTCCGAGATGCTTGCTCTAGTCCATAAAAGGATTGCTGGAGCCAGCATACCTTTTAGCATCCTTAGGATCGTCAAAACCTTTTATTGTATCACATACAACTTTTCTTACGAAAACTGGTAAGAATACTTGTTTTGACATCCATCTGTAAGATTTCATAATCGAAAATACAGCGAATGCTAACATGATTCCGACGGACTTAAGCATCACTATGGGTGAGAAATTCTCATCGTAGTCAACTCCTTGAACTTGTGAAAAGACTCTTTCCCACAAGTCGAGCTTCATAGACGGTAACATTACTGCCCACGTCCGTCTTCTTCTTAAAGACCCATTTATCTCAATGGCTTGCCAATCATCGGGCAAGTCCACCAAAGTCCATACTTTGTTCTGATATATGGATCCTATCTCGGATTTCATGGCTTCTAACCATTTGTCGGAATACGGGCCCACCATCGCTTCTCCATAGCTCGTAGGTTCATTGTTGTCTAACAACACGATATCTAAGACAGGATTACCGTACCACTTAGGAGTAGTACATATCCTTGTCGACCTACGAGGTTCGATAGCAACTTGATCCGAAGCTTCATGATCACTATCATTAACTTCCTATTCAACAGACGTAGGCACCACATAAAACATCTTTCTGTGTTGCATCACTCTCTGGTTGAAGTAAAGGTTCGACAACCTCATCAAGTTCTATCTTCCTCCCACTCAATTCTTTTGAGAGAAGCTCCTTCTCGAGAAAGGACCCGTTCTTAGCGACAAACAATTTGCCCTCGGATCTGAGATAGAAGGTATACCCAACTGTCACCTTTGGGTATCCTATGAAGATGTGTTTGTCCGCTTTGGGTTGAGCTTCTCCGGCTGAAGCCTTAAGCATCGCAGCCCCAAACATTAAGAAACGACAACTTTGGTTTGTTGCCAAACCAATGTTCATACGGCGTCGTCTCAACGGACTTATATGGTGTCCTATCTAAAGTGAATGCAGCTGTCTCTTATGCATAACCTCAAAATAATAGCAGTAGATCGGTAAGAGACATCATAGATCGCACCATATCTCATAAGGTTCGATTACGACGTCCGGACACACCATTACCCTGTGGTGTTCCAGGTGGCTTCAACTGTGAAACAATTCCACAATGTCTTAAGTGTTTACCAAACTTATAACTCAGAAATTCTCATTGATCAGATCGTAGGAATTTGATCTTCTTGTTATGATGATTCTTAACTTCACTCTGAAATCGCTTGAAATTTTCAAACGTTTTAGACTTGTGCTTCATTAAGTAAATATACCTATATCTACTCAAATCGTCAGTGAAGATGATAAAATAGCGATATCCACCGCACGCTTCAATTCTCATTGGATCACACGCATCAGCATGTATGATTTCCAACAAGTCACTTGCCCGTTTCATTGTACCTGAAAACGGGGTCTTAGTCATCCTGCCCATGAGGCATGGCTCGCATGTGTCAAGTGATTCAAAATCAAGTGACTCCAAACATCCATCGACATGGAGTTTCTTCATGCATCTTACGCCAATATGACCTAAGCGGCAGTGCCACGAGAAAGTGGTACTATCATTATTAACTCTACATCTTTTGGCGTGAACATGTGTATTACCACGACCGAGATTCAATGAACCATTCACATAGGGTGCATGACCATGAGAGGTATCATTCATGTAAACAGAATAACCATTATTCTCTAACTTAAATGAATGACTGTATTGCAATGAACATGATCTAATCATATTCATGCTCAACGTAGACACCTGATAAAATTTATCTAGGTTCAATACTAATCCCGAAGGCAGATGGAGCGTGCGATGGTGATCTCATCAACTTTGGAAACACTTCCAACACACATCGTCACCTCGCCCTTAGCCAGTCTCCGTTTAGTCCATAGCTTTTGCTTCAAGTCTCCAATAATAGTAACTGAACCGGTATCCAATACCCAGGTGCTACTAGGAGTACTAGTGAGGTACACATTAATAACACGTATATACTTTGAAGTTGCCAGCCTTCTTATCTACCATGCATTTGGGGTAATTCCGCTACCAGTGACCGTTCCCCTTACAATAGAAGCACTTAGTCTCGGGTTTGGGTTCAACCTTGGGTTCCTTCACTGGAGCGGCAACTGGTTTGCCATCCATGAAGTTTCCCTTCTATCCCTTGCCGTTCTTGAAACCAGTGGTCTTGTTAAACCATCAACACTTGATGCTCCTTCTTTGATTTCTACCTTTTGCGGTCTTAAGCACCGCGAACAGCTCCGGGATCAACTCCATCCCTTGCATGTCATAGTTCATCACGAAGATCTAGTAGCTTAGTGATAGTGGCTAGAGAACTCTATTAATCACTATCTTATCTGGAAGTTTAACTCCCACTTGATTTAAGTGATTGTAGCACCCAGACATTCTGAGCACATGCTCACTAGCTGAGCTATTCTCCTCCATCTTGTTGGCAAAAGAACTTGTCAGAGGTCTCATACCTCGCAACACGGGCATGAGCCTGAAATCCTAATTTCAGCTCTTGGAACATCTCACATGTTCTATGGCGTTCAAAACGTCATTGGAATCCCGATTCTAAGCCG
The DNA here is from genome assembly GCF_003073215.2 of Triticum urartu. Taxonomy (NCBI): domain Eukaryota; kingdom Viridiplantae; phylum Streptophyta; class Magnoliopsida; order Poales; family Poaceae; genus Triticum; species Triticum urartu. The sequence continues at coordinate 371,065,934 of NC_053022.1, read as the reverse complement.
TAAAGTATGGTGCACTAAACTATCAAGTAGTCATCAGGATGTGTCTGTCAGGTGTTCACAACATCCACAGACGATGTTGTAGGGGTTTGCACATCGAGCGGTGCATCAAAGACGTAAGCCTTTTGTGTAGCAGTGAGGACACTCCTCGGACTACGAACCTAGTCCACATCATTGCTTACAATATCTTCCAACTTAATCTTTCTCTAGGAACGTATTGAAACAGGGAGCTACAACGTGAGCTATTTATCTACAACATATTTGCAAAGACAATTTAGACTATGTTCATGATAATTGAGTTCATCTAATCAAATTATTTAATGAACTCCCACTCAGATAGACATCCCTCTAGTCATCTAAGTGAAACATGATCCGAGTCAACTAGGCCGTGTCCGATAATCACGTGAGACGGACTAGTCAACATCGGTGAACATCTTCATGTTGATCGTATCTTTTATACGACTCCTGCTCAACCTTTTGGTCTTCCGTGTTCCGAGGCCATGTCTGTACATGCTAGGCTCGTCAAGTCAACCTAAGTGTATTGCATGTGTTCCGAGGCCATGTCTGTACATGCTAGGCTCGTCAACACCCGTTGTATTCGAAGGTTAGAATCTATCACACCCGATCATCATGTGGTGCTTCGAAACAACGAAACTTCGCAACGGTGCACAGTTAGGGGGAACACTTTTCTTGAAATTTTAATGAGGGATCATCTTATTTAAGCTACCGTCGTTCTAAGCAAATAAGATGTAAAACATGATAAACATCACATGCAATCAAATAGTGACATGATATGGCCAATATCATTTTGCTCCTTTTGATCTCCATCTTCAGGGCACCATGATCATCGTTGTCACCGGCATGACACCATGATCTCCATCATCATGATCTCCATCATCGTGTCTTCTTGAAGTTGTCTCGTCATCTATTACTTCTACTACTATGGCTAACGCTTTAGCAATAAAGTAAAGTAATTACATGACGTTTAAGTTGACACACAGGTCATAAATAAATTAAGACAACTCCTATGGCTCCTGCCGGTTGTCATACTCATCGACATGCAAGTCGTGATTCCTATTACAAGAACATGATCAATCTCATACATCACATATATCATTCATCACATCCTTTTGGCCATATCACATCACACGACACATGCTACAAAAACAAGTTAGACGTCCTCTAATTGTTGTTGCAAGTTTTTACATGGCTGCTATAGGTTTCTAGCAAGAACGTTTCTTACCTACGCCAAAACCACAACGTGATATGCCAATTTCTATTTACCCTTCATAAGGACCCTTTTCATCGAATCTGATCCGACTAAAGTGGGAGAGAAAGACACCCGCTAGCCACCTTATGCAACTAGTGCATGTCAGTCGGTGGAACCAGTCTCACGTAAGAGTACGTGTAAGGTCGGTCCGGGCCGCTTCATCCCACGATACCGCCGAATCAAGATAAGACTATTAACGGCAAGTAAATTGACAAAATCGACGCCCACAACAACTTGTGTTCTACTCGTGCATAGAAACTACGCATAAACCTGGCTCTGATACCACTGTTGGGGATCGTAGCAGAAATTTAAACTTTTCTACGCATCACCAAGATCAATCTATGGAGTAATCTAGCAACGAGGGGAAGGAGAGTGCATCTACATACCCTTGTAGATCACTAAGCAGAAGCGTTCAAGTGAACGGGGTTGATGGAGTCGTACTCGTCGTGATCCAAATCACCGAGGATCCTAGCGCCAAACGGACGGCACCTCCGCGTTCAACACACGTACGGAATGGAGACGTCTCCCACGCCTTGATCCAGCAAGGAGGAAGGAGAGGTTGAGGAAGGGAGTCCAACAGCAGCACGACGGCGTGGTGGTGATGGAGTGGCAGTTCTCCGGCAGGGCTTCGCCAAGCTCACGCGGAGGAGGAGAGGTATTGGAGGGGAGGGGCTGCGCCAGGTTCAAGGGTGTGGCCACCCTCCCACCCCTCCACTATTTATAGGTGGGGAGAGAGGTGGGCCGGCCCCCTTAGATCCCATCTAGGGTTGGGGCGGCGGCCAAGGGGGGGAGGAGTGCCTCCCAAGTCAAGTGGAGGCCCTCCCCCTTAGGGTTTCCCCTCTCCCATGCGCATGGGCCTTGGGGGCGCTGGTGCCCTTGGCCCATTAAGGTTAGGGCACCCCCCCTACAGCCCATGCTGCTGTATTGGACGTGGTGGAACATTTTTTGGACCTCCGGACCCCTCCGCAATCCTCCGGAACCTTCCGGAAGCTTCCCGGTACAATACCGGAAAAAACCAAACTTTTCCCGGAACCCGAACAACAACTTTCCATATATAAATCTTTACCTCCGGACCATTCCGGAACTCCTCGTGACGTCCGGGATCTCATCCGAGACTCCGAAAACCATTCGGTAATCACATACAAGTCTTCCTAATAACCCTAGCGTCATCGAACCTTAAGTGTGTAGACCCTACGGGTTTGGGAACCATGCAGACATGACCGAGACAACTCTCCGGCCAATAACCAACAGCAGGATCTGGATACCCATGTTGGCTCCCACATGTTCCACGATGATCTCATCGGATGAACCACGATGTCGAGGATTCAATCAATCCCGTATTCAATTCCCTTTGTCCAGCGGTATTGTACTTGTCTGAGATTCGATCGTCGGTATCCCGATACCTTGTTCAATCTCGTTACCGGCAAGTCTCTTTAATCGTTCCGTAACACATCATCCCGTGATCAACTCCTTGGTCACATTGTGCACATTATGATGATGTCCTACCGAGTGGGCCCAGATATACCTCTCCGTTACACGGAGTGAAAAATCCCAGTCTCGATTCGTGCCAACCCAACAGACACTTTCGGAGATACCTGTAGTGAACCTTTATAGCCACCCAGTTACGTTGTGACGTTTGGCACACCCAAAGCACTCCTACGGTATTCAGGAGTTGCACAATCTCATGGTCTAAGGAAATGATACTTGACATTAGAAAAGCTTTAGCATATGAACTACATGATCTTTGTGCTAGGCTTAGGATTGGGTCTTGTCCATCACATCATTCTCCTAATGATGTGATCCCGTTATCAATGACATCTAATTTCCATGGTCAGGAAACCGCAACCATCTATTGATCAACGAGCTAGTCAACTAGAGGCTTACTAGGGACATGGTGTTGTTATGTATCCACACATGTATCTGAGTTTCCTATCAATACAATTCTAGCATGGATAATAAACGATTATCATGAACAATGAAATATAATACTAATAACTAATTTATTATTGCCTCTAGGGCATATTTCCAACAAAAAGGAGGCGATGGGAGGGGGAACCATGGCTTAGGGACGTGCTTGTCTGAAATGTGGGGTAAGTTATGAAAGTACCCCCACCGATTTGAGCTAGGCGGTTTTTTCCGTTCAGGGGTGTCAGGATTTCGCAGGAGGTGGGAGTTTTCGTGTGCGTTGTAATTTTGGGATAAAAAGGCATGGGTTGAGATGGAGGGAGTTTTCAGAGCACAACGAGACAAAGATATATCTTAAATATTTCAGGGTAACAAAGTGCGGGTTGAAGAGGCGGGAGTTTCGCAGCACGATAGACAGAGATGCTAGCTTGAAATTTCGGCATAACAAGGCGCGGCTTGAAATTTCGGGAGAACAAGCTTAATGTGTACACAAAAAAACAATTCACACCTCATCACTAGAGAGAGCCATGTCCCGTTTTACTATATTACTAGAAATGCATTCAAATACAACAACAAAAACTAAAAGAATCGGGACAACAAACATAACATGTACAGTACCAAAACAATTTGCACTTCCCTCAAAAATAAAAAAACAATGTGTGTTGTCTAGCATATGGACTAATTAAATTTGAGTACATTTTCGCTGTTTGAATGGGATTGTACTCGGGTTAGTTATACAACCATCTAAATATTATCTTCACAACACATGACATGAATATAGGAGTAGTAAATTCCTATATAAATATGAACTACATGTACATACGGTATCAAATTCAAATATATGTATCCATTTTATGTTGAATTCAAATCATAGTACATGTATGCTCTAGCTAGATGTTCGAAATCTAAACCATGTATGATACTACGTACAATGTGTTTAACAGGCACAACACACACACAAACACCATTTAGCCTGGTAAGGTACACGTGCATTGCACGCATGCGATTTGGCAACCAAATTATGAATAAATACCACATTATAGCATGTAAGCTTTGAGTCATATATGCATGATGTAGATGTTCATTTAATTCTAAATCATCTAGTTTGTATAAGAAAGCTAATCTATTTTAAGATTCATGGAATTGTGCGTTGTAAAGCATAAAGTAAAAACAAATAATGGCAAATCATGTAGAAAAACATTTGGGCAATTCTGATACGGAAGATTCTAGAACAAAGAAGAAGTGCTTGTGTTTTGAGGTTTGTGCATTATGCTTAAGTTCAACCATGGAGTCTTCTAGATTGTACATGTGGCAAAATCTGGTGGAATCTAGATGATATTCAACGGCCAGTAGTGCTCAAATTTGCCATCTTTGCACCATCGGATTGGCTTCATCCAACGACCAGCTTTCAAAGTTAAAGTTATCCGCACACTATATAAAAAATATAAAATATAAAATATAGGGGTATAGATATAGATATGTGATGTGAAAGCCAACCATCATCCCCGGTTAGAATAGTGTGTCCATGCACGGATGCAATGTGGCCAAACAATGTCTGCCATCGGTATCTCAAATTCAAATCAGTCTGACCTTGTTCAATGTGTATACAATACAACATGATCGTTTCCAAACCACACCGCACATATCTCAGTTATATTCATGCATGCATGGGTTTCAAACATCATGATCTCTTATTCAAATATTTGAATTCAACTTTACATTGATTATGACCTCACCTAGTCTTTTCCATCCACACAGTCGTCTTCTCTTTATAATTGTACTACTAAATTTCTCCCATGCATGCATGCACACACACTACGAGTCAGCATTATCCATCGCACACATGCAATCTTTTTCTTCAGGCCGGTCTCCCATGCATGCACACACACACGCACACACCTCCCCCTCTCCATCATATCGGGCATTCTTTATCTCTCACGTGCATGCTCAATGATCGATGTTCCTCTAAATGGTTTAAGTTGATGAATTGGCCCTCCTCGTAAAGGATTAGCAATGCTTGGTACCCTAGCTCATTTATTTTTCATGGCTCCGCCACTGCGTGCAACAACGCACGTTCTCGCTCCCTCTCTTTAAATATCGATCTCGCACATGTGCACTCCTTCATAGTCTCTCTCCACTTGGACCCTCGCACCATCTTCTAGCCCCCACCGGATTTTTCCACATGTACAATCTAGCAGACTCCATGGTTGAACTTAAGCATAATGCACAAACCTCAAAACACAAGTGCTTCTCCTTTGTTCTAGAATCTTCCGTATCATAACTGCCCAAACTTTTTTTCTAGTTGAATTGCCATTATTTGTTTTTTACTTTATGCTTTACAACGCACAATTCCATGTATCATACAATAGATTAAGGGCTTCTTTGATTCAAAGGATTCTCAAAGGAAGTTTGGAGGATTCTAATGCTTAGGAATATTTCCTATCTTGGTTGTTTGATTCGAAGGATTGTAAACCATAGGAATTTTTCCATAGGATTCATTTGCACTAGATTTCATAGGAAACATCCCATCCACTCAAACTTGTTTGAAAGAATCCTGCATTTTTCTATGCACAATCAAACACTCGTACAATCCTATAGGATTCAAGACGACATTCCACTCTAATCCCATGTTTGTCCTATTCCCGCATTTTGGAAATCCTACGAATCAAGGAGGCCCTAGCTCTTTTATAAAAAATAATTGATTTTGAATGAGTTGAACTATAAGAATTAAATGAACATCTACATCAGGCATATATGACTCAAAGCTTACATGCTATAGTGTGGTATTTATTCATAATTTGGTTGCCAAATCTGATGCGTGCAATGCACGTGTACCTTACTAGTACTTCGAGTATGTGCAAAACACATAAATTAGAATTCCAATGGCACGCTACACAGTGTCTCTCTTACAGTTCATGAAGCCACGTGGCACATGTGGAGGCGTTATCGAGACCTCATTGTGTGGATTGATCACAGTGACATGCTTCTGGTTCTAGAAGAATGTACTCGTCCGCTCTGAGGCACACTGGCGGTACATGCACGAAGCGAAGATGTGCACGCACGCCACACACACACACTCATTCCCTCGCACGCACACGCGGGTACACGGGGGGACGCATTTTTGTATGAAGATACACCCCATGTTATACTTTGACGTGTGTAAAGTCCTTCACTTCATTGGTGGTCAATTAATACAGCGCATGCAAATTGAGTGGACGTGAGGGAGGAAGAAAAACATTACCACTCCACTGTGTGCATGCGAGTAGTTAAATCATGGGTTGCTACTTCCATTGGTCTCCTTCGTATTTTGTGCCAATTTTGACCATATTTTTAAGTAACATAATATTTATGCATGTCATAAAAAGTGGCACAAAAGAGGGGGCCAATAAACTAGGACGCAGGCAGCATGATCAATTTTTGCCAAGGCTACTGTTGGTGGCCTTTGTATTTAAATATGGACGTAGTGGAGTAGTGCTATCTTTATCTTAGCCTCGTACGGCTCTCCCAGTGCCTAGGCTTACCTCCCTGCCTCACCCACCAGATCCCGCCATGGATAATCCCTTAGATCCCAGGATCCTGCGGGCTGCCCTCTCGCTGCGGCCCGCAGCACTACCGCCTTTGAGCGAAACTCACATGTGTTTTAGAGGGGATCCATTGCTCTGGAATCACAGATAGGTGGTTCCGGAGGACATGCCAGGGCTGCATTTCAGATGGTGGGCAACAAGGGCAAATCGGATCGAGGAAGCATCGCATCGAATGGAGAGAAGTTCCAAGGAGCTGCGCCTGGCGCAGCACAAGGAGGAGGCGCAAGTCGATCTCAGGGGAGAGATGCTGAGGGATGTCAGCATCTGGCATCGTCGCGTTGATTTCGAGCTAGGGCTAATGGCAGAGATCATATTTACGGAGTCGACTGCGGAGGAAAGAATGCGCATGCCTGCGCAATGGCATGACTAGCCGGTGCAACCGTTCAAATGGGCGGTAGGAGAAGCCAAATCTCGGGACCAGTTGCGGCGGTGCCACTGGGCATGCATCATAGGCGAGGTGAACTGCCCTCCTTCCCCGCCAGCGATGCAATGACCTAGTCGGTTGCTGCTGCAGTGAACTTGCAACGCCATGTCTGTTTGCAACCTTGACAATCACTCCATCTATATGTATTGTATTCCTGTGAAAATACTTGGTCGTTTAGAAATAGATGGTAACTGATTTATCACTAGTTTTAGAATTCTTGGTCGTGACAATCAACCAAAGCCACAACCAAAAGTCTCCATCGTGTAATACTTTACGGTCAGTCGCACCAACAGACAGTCGGTCGCACCAACAGACAGTCAGTCGGACCCGCGTCTCACCGAAGGGACACGCATCGGTTTGGTCTGACATGTACGACCAGTTACATCACTGACTTCTGCGACCGCATTTGAGCAGTGTAGTACTCCCTCTATCTCAGTTTACATGTCTTGCACGTGTACCTAGGTCGTTAATTTGACCAACTTAATAACAGACATACATTACAAAAAATCATTACAAACTTCAAATATTAAGAGTATTTTTTATTTAAAACAATTTATTTTATATAAGTTACATTGACGACCTAGAGACACGTGCAAGCCTTGTAAACTGGAGATGGAGGGAGTACTTGAAATTTATGTTCCACTAAACTCATCGGGAGCCGTTTCGGGCCTCGAAACCTAAACCATCAATTAATCTTTAGCTTGTTCCCATCACATTCCAAAAGTGCATACAAATGCTCCCACCTTGTTTCTTGTTTCTTAACATATCAACCAATAAGAGATGTGGGGCGTGCATGTTTTCAATGACTCAAGACTACCAAACACGACATGCAGTGGTTAGTTCATTGCATGCAATGCTATTAATTAGCAAATAAACATTAAGTTCTCTCATTCTCCCCTCCTTCTTGGTCACGGTGCACAACCTAAGATGACTTATTCACCTAGACGGAGGGAGTAGTATAATTAAGTGCAAACCTGCTCACACCTAGTACGTGTCAAACCTGAATGTGTTCCCACTATGCATGTTTTAGTACTAGTAAAAGTACTAGGTTATAAAAAGGGGAACTAGTACCTAGTCGAAAATCACTCTACCTCTTCCTCCTCATAAGTCTTTCTTGTTCGTCCGTCCTTGCCATGGCCGGTGTGCAGAGCTCTAGGTTGAGAACTATCCGAACTACTCATAACAAGGGAACAGCCACCAAGGCCACGGGAAAAAAGAGAGGGCTCGCCACCTCGCAGAGACCTCGAAAGATCTCTAACGGGCAGGCGATGGCTCCCAGGAGCGCCCTAGCCGCAGAGGCGAACATGCCAGCATGCCTGATCAGCTCAATAAGCACCTCAATAAGCAGAAGGAGTTCATCCATGGCTTGGTGGAGCTGCTGAAGGAGAGCCTTGACGACATGCCCGCAGAGCTCAATGAGCAGGGGGAGTTGACCGCTGGCTTGGTGATGCTGCTGAAGAGAAGCATTGCCTCAAAGAAGAAGGCGACCGACGAAATCCTGCAACTTTAGGAGGACAAGGCAAAGCTCTGCCACGAGCTCGACCTGCTGAAGGAGGAGAATGTCGGCTGGAAGAAGCTGCATGAGAATAGTAGTTCCTCGATGAAGATGTTGCAGGCCCTCGTCATGGAACAGAAGGAGGAGTTGTCAAAGCTCCTCATCGAGCACCCAGCTGCTGTCAAGGTACGTAATGCGGCCGTGGAACAGATGATGAAGATTTATCCCTCTAGTGGTTTTGTTGATTGATGACAATACGTTTGCGGACTAATTGTGTGCACTAAGTGTTTCAGGTGATCTATTATAAGGTCACTTTGCGATTGTTCCCCTCGAGGACTTCACTTTAGACGGATTATTTTCCTTCATTTCTTTTCGGTGGAATTGAGTCATAGGGATAACCGTACTATCAAGAGGGATCCGTTTCAGAAGAGTATGGGCAGAATCATCATGTATACTTTTTTCTTGCACCCTCGCTGTCTTCCTGCCTGTTGGCATTTCCGTGTTGTGCAAAACAAGGGGTCCCTTGTGCTACGCGGTAGTACCGCGGCCAAGGCGGTAGTACCGCCGACCGGCGGTAGTACCGCTCGTACTACCGCCCCTGCTGTGGTCTCGATTTTTTTGTGTCGGGTTTTCATAAAAGATCACGCAGGGGGCGGTAGTAGGGACGGCAGTAGGGCGCAGTAGTACCGCTTGTTTAAGCGGTAGTACCGCTCCTATGTTCGCTCCAACTGTCGCACAGCTCATTGCCCTTCTCTATTTTTCCAGCGGTTGTAGGTAGCAGCTGTACCTCTCACTAGCGGTAGTACCGCCCGCAGGGCGGTAGTACCATTCGTGTGCGCGTGCTTGTTCTTCCTCAGCCCTGGTTGACCTATGCCCGCTTGCCACAGCGGTACTACCGCTCCATCTACGGTAGTACCGCCCAAATGCGGGTTGCGGGCTGCATAACGGTTGGATGTGTCCCCCCGCTATATAAAGGGGTCTTCTTCTCCAAGAAGACTTACCTCTTCCCCAAAAAGGTTCCATTAATGCTCCAAGCTCCATTTTCGCCCGATCTCTCTCCCTAGCCAATCAAACTTGTTGATTTGCTCGGGATTGGTTGAGAAGGCCCCAATCTACACTTCCACCAAGAGAAATTTGTTTCCCCCACTAATCCCTAGCGGAGCTTGTTACTCTTGGGTGTTTGAGCACCCTACACGATTGAGGTCACCACGGAGACATAGTCCATTGTGGTGAAGCTTCGTGGTGTTGTTGGGAGCCTCCGATTAAGTTGTGGAGATTGCCCCAACCTTGTTTGTAAAGGTCTGGTCGCCGCCTCCAAGGGCACCAATAGTGGAATCATGGCATCTCGCATTGTGTGAGGGCGTGAGGAGAATACGGTGGCCCTAGTGGCTTCTTGGGGAGCATTGTTCCTCCACACCGCTCCAACGGAGACGTACTTCCTCTCAAAAGGAAGGAACTTCGGTAACACATCCTCGTCTTCACCGGCTCCACTCTTAGTTATCTCATACCTTTACTTTGCAAGCTTATTTGTGTTACTTCCGTTGCTTGCTTGTGTGCTTGTTGTTGTTGCATCATATAGGTTGCTCACCTAGTTGCACATCTAGACAACCTACTTTGATGCAAAGTTTAATTTGGTAAAGAAAAGCTAAAAATTGTTAGTTGCCTATTCACCCCCCTCTAGTCAACTATGTCGATCCTGTCAATTGGTATCAGAGCCTCGTCTCTTTTTAAGGACTTTGCCGTCCAAAGAGTATGATTGACGTCGTAGAAGATGTGGAGGAGCACTCTGGTGTGAATCCGGTCTCGTCTACGGGAGATGGGGGAACTTCGGTCTCTCGTGAGGAATTCAATGTGGCCTTGGAAACATTGAAAACCTCCATGACGACCAAGGTTGAAAGCATGTTTACTATATTCATTGAAGGGCTTAAACTATCCACCGCACCGTTGAAAGTTGGTGATCCCACTAACAAGGTGACGGATGCTAAATCCAACAAGGGGGAAGCTACGAGTGAAAAGGCTCCTTCCTCTAGTGGTAAAAATGGCACCGGCATCTTTGCCCATGTGGAACCTCCACTTGTTTATGGTGGACCGATTCCTTCCACTCATTTGAATCATTCTGGTCCTCCCCCTAAGATTGTGAAAAATGAGGACTTTGATTCTTGGGCCTATCGGTTTAAGCATCATTTAAATCATGTGAATAATAATCTTTGGAGAATCATTGAAGAAGGTTTCTATCCACATGACCGAAGCAACTTCACTCCAAGAGAAGCCGCGGATAATCAATTCAATGGGAATTCTCTCTTCATCATCCAAGATGCAATTCCACCCGAAGATCTTTCTCACCTCCGGCCCTACGCCATAGCCAAAGATGCATGGCACCAAGTTGCCTCTCTCTACCGGGGAAGCGCAAGCATTAAACGCTCCAACTATGAAGTGGTGCAAGATGAAGCCGATGAGTTTGCAATGAAAGAAGATGAAGAACCTCGTGAGCTTTATCGAAAAGTAACCAAACTCGCGGTTTCACTCCGAGATCATGGGAGCAAGGACACGGATGAAAATTGGATCAAGCGCAAATTCCTCAAGGCAATGATGCCTTACCACAAGGCCATGTCCTCCGTCATTCGTCAAAGGCCGGACTTCCACACCTTGTCCTCAAGTGAAGTGTTGGATGAGTTTGTGGCTATGAGCATCTTGGACAAGACCGCCGACAATGCGGTGCTTCACTCTCAAAGGGCAAAGAAGCCCAACCTTGCATTGAAGGCCAAGGTTTGTGTTGAAGAAGAAGAAGAAGAGGAAGAAGAGGAAAGCAACCCCGAAGATACAAAGTATGCCTATCATGAACACATGACACTTTCTTCAAGGCAATTTTGGAGCAAGAAAAACTCAAGGCCAAACTTCAACAAGAACAACTCAAGTGGCACGAAGAGCAAGCAACGTGTGAGGACTTGCTATAATTGTGGCAATGTGAGCCATTTTGTTGTGGAGTGCCCGTATGAGGAGAGGGAAGACAATGGTGGCAAGCTCATCCGAAATGACAAAGACAAGTCTTTGCCAAACAAGAGCAACTTCACCAAGAAGACTTCTCACAAGGCGTTGGTGGTACAAGAAGAGTACCATGAGGATGATGATGATGATGAAGATGGTGAGTCGGTTGCCATGGCCTCCGTTGCCATTGCAACAACTCCACGGGTGTCTCTCTTCGACTCACCTAATGAGAACATCACCGCCAAGTGCCTCATGGCTAAAGCCACCAACAAGGTAACCCCCAACAACAAAACTACCATCATTAATAATCCCTCTTTGACGGATTGCATTGATGAACATGCGGGGTCTAATGTAGAGGAGAATGAGTTTGAGTCTTTTATGAACAAACTCAAGGGTAAATCCAAGAAGCACTTCGGTGCTCTCTTGGAACAACTTGGTGAAGCCAATGACTTGATTGAGGCTCACGAAGAGACCATCTCTATGATGGAGGGGCATAGTCGTGACTATGCTGATGAGGTTTCGGATCTTTACAATGCTCTTGAGGAAGAGCGTGGTCTTAGTTTGGCTCTTGAGGAGTCACACAATGATGATCATGCTAAATTAAAGAAAGATCTTGATCATGCTCTTGTTGTATCTCGTGTGCAAAATTCCGAGAAGGCCAAACTTGGGGTTGATCTTGCTAGACTCAAGGAGGAGTTTGATATACTTGACAAGGCTCACAAGGCCTTGAAAGGTGTTCACGCTAGTCTCAAGGAGTCTCATGATCAACTCCAAGTGAAGCTAACCAAGGAGAAAGCCACCTTTCCTCATATGGTGTTAATTGATAATGCAAATGCTACTAACCCTTGTTGTGAGCATGTGCATCTTGTTGAGGAAAATGCTAAGTTGAAGGAGCAACTTGAGAAAGGCCTTGTGTCGTGCATACAAGGTGAGAAGAGCCTCAACGACCTTTTGAGCAATCAAAAGGAAGTTGTGGCTAAAGAAGGGATTGGGTTCGCACCCATGCCCAAGAACAAGAAGAAGAATGACAAGACCAAATGACCTCCCCCCTCAAGAAAACCTTTGTGAAGGAGGGAGAGGGTGCTTCCAAGGAGAACAAGAACAATGTGAAGGGTGGTGGTGTCAACAAAGGCAATGCCACCCCGTCCAACAAAGCCGGCGACTTTAACCCTTCTTATGTGTTGTGTCATGCTAGTGATGGACATGTCTATGCCAAATTTGTTGGTTCTCCCTATGAGTACATTGAATGGTATATTTGGGTTCCTAAGACCCTTGTTACTAACATCAAAGGACCCATTACAAAATGGGTACCTAAAACCAAGCATTGATCTCTTGTAGGTGTTTGCTTCCGGTGGGGGATCATGGTTGCTTGGTAGTGGAGCTACAAATCATATGACCGGAAGCGAGGACTTGGTGGTGGACGTGCACAAGATTCCATCTATGCCCACCAATATCGAATGGGGTGATGCCTCGTCTTCTAAGGTATTGGGACTTGGCAAGGTTGTCATCTCTCATGATCTCACGATCGAGAAGGTCATGCTTGTTGAGTCCCTTGCATACAATTTACTTTCCGTTTGTCAACTTGCACTCATGGGCTTTTCCACCTTCTTTGATATTGATACCGTGGCCCTCTTGTGGAGCAAGACTCTTAAAGTAGCCTTTGTTGGGCATGTCGAGAACGGTCTCTATGTGATTAACTTTTCGGAGCAACCCACTAAGACCGCGACATGCCTAATGGCTAAAGTTGACGTGGGATGGCTTTGGCATCGCCGTCTAGCCCATGTCAATATGAGATCTTTGCAAAGTCTTCTCAAGGGGGACCATGTTTGTGGACTAACAAATGTTAGTTTTGCTAAAGATCGTGCTTGCAGTGGTTGTATCGAAGGAAAGCTACATTAGAAGGCTCACCCTCCCACGACTATCATTTACTCGAAGAGGCCTTTGGAGCTCCTTCACATGGATCTCTTTGGGCCTCCATCCTTTGATAGTCTTGGGGGAAGAAAGTATTGCTTGGTGATTGTGGATGACTATTCAAGATACACGTGGGTATATTTCTTCAAGAGGAAGAGCGAGACCCAACAAACCATCATTGACTTTGCAAATGAAGCTCAATGTCAACACAATGCAAAGATCTTGACTATAAGAAGTGACAACGGCACCGAGTTCAAGAATTACACCTTGGATAAGTTTCTTAGTGATGAGGGGATCAAGCATCAATATGCCACACCATACACCCCTCAACAAAATGGTGTAGCGGAAAGGAAAAACCGAACATTGATGGATGCGGCAAGGACCATGATGGCGGAGTTCAAGTCTCCATACAACTTTTGGGCCGAAGCCATCAACACCGCTTGTCATGCTTCCAATCGGCTCTACCTCCGCAAGGGTTTGAACAAGACTCCATGATGTCTACTACACAACCTTCTTCTTGTAGACGTTGTTGGGCCTCCAAGTGCAGAGGTTTGTAGGATAATAGCAAATTTCCCTCAAGTGGATGACCTAAGGTTTATCAATCCGTGGGAGGCGTTGGATGAAGATGGTATCTCTCAAACAACCCTACAACCAAATAACAAAGAGTCTCTTGTGTCCCCAACACACCCAATACAATGGTAAATTGTATAGGTGCACTAGTTCGGCGAAGAGATGGTGATACAAGTGCAATATGGATGGTAGATATAGGTTTTTGTAATCTGAAAATATAAAAACAACAAGGTAACTAATGATAAAAGTGAGCACAAACGGTATTGTAATGCGTTGGAACAAGGCCTAGGTTCATACTTTCACTAGTGCAAGTTCCCTCAACAATAATAACATAATTGGATCATATAACTATCCTTCAACATGCAACAAAGAGTCACTCCAAAGTCACTAATAGCGGAGAACAAACGAAGAGATTATGGTAGGGTATGAAACCACCTCAAAGTTATCCTTTCTGATCGATCTATTCAAGAGTCCGTAGTAAAATAACATGAAGCAATTATTTCCGTTCAATCTATCATAGAGTTCGTACTAGAATAACACCTTAAGACACAAATCAACCAAAACCCTAATGTCACCTAGATACTCCAATGTCACCTCAAGTATCCGTGGGTATGATTATACGATATGCAACACACAATCTTAGATTCATCTATTCAAACCAACACAAAGTACTTCAAAGAGTGCCCCAAAGATTCTACCGGAGAGTCAAGATGAAAACGTGTGCCAACCCCTATGCATAGGTTCATGGGCGGAACCTGCAAGTTGATCACCAAAACATACATCAAGTGGATCACGTGATATCCCATTGTCACCATAGATAAGCACGGCAAGACATACATCAAGTGTTCTCAAATCCTTAAAGACTCAATCCGATAAGATGACTTCAAAGGGAAAACTCAATTCATTACAAGAGAGTAGAGGGGGAGAAACATCATAAGATCCAACTATAATAGCAAAGCTCGCGATACATCAAGATCGTACCACCTCAAGAACACGAGAGAGAGAGAGAGAGAGATCAAACACATAGCTACTGGTACATACCCTCAGCCTCAAGGGTGGACTACTCCCTCCTCGTCATGGAGAGCGCCGGGATGATGAAGATGGCCACCTGAGAGGGATTCCCCCCTCCGGCAGGGTGCCAGAATGGGTCTAGATTGGTTTTCGGTGGCTACGGAGGCTTCTGGCGGCGGAACTCCCGATCTATTATGCTCCTCGAAGTTTCTAGGGTATATGGGTATATATAGGAGGAAGTAGTACGTCGGTGGATCTTCGGGCTGTCCACGAGGCAGGGGGCACGCCCCCACCCTCGTGGGCAGCCCGGGACTGTCCTGGTCCATCTCTGATACTCCGTGGGCTTCTTCTGGTCCAAAATTAAGTTCCGTGAAGTTTCAGGTCAATTGGACACTGTTTGATTTTCCTTTTCTGCGATACTCTAAAACAAGGAAAAACAGAAACTGGCACTAGGCTCTGGGTTAATAGGTTAGTCCCAAAAATAATGTAAAAGTGAATAATAAAGCCCATAAACATCAAAAATAGATAATATAATAGCATGGAACAATAAAAAATTATAGATATGTTGGAGACGTATCAGCATCCCCAAGCTTAATTCCTGCTCGTCCTCGAGTAGGTAAATGATAAAAACAGAATTTTTGATGTGGAATGCTACCTAACATATTTATCCATGTAGTTCTCTTTATTGTGGCAAGAATATTCAGATCCATAAGATTCAAGGCAAAAGTTTAATATTGACATAAAAATAATAATACTTCAAGCATACTAACCAAGCAATTATGTCTTCTCAAAATAACATGGCCAAAGAAAGCTATTCCTACAAAATCATATAGTCTGGCTATGCTCCATCTTCACCACACAACGTATTTAAATCATGCACAACCCCGATGACAAGCCAAACAATTGTTTCATACTTTTGATGTTCTCAAACTTTTTCAATATTCACGCAATATATGAGCGTGAGCCATGGACATAGCACTATAGGTGGAATAGAATGGTGGTTGTGAAGAAGACAAAAAGGAGAAGATAGGCTCACATCAACTAGGCGTATCAACGGGCTATGGAGATGCCCATTAATAGATATCAATGTGAGTGAGTAGGGATTGCCATGCAACGGATGCACTAGAGCTATAAGTGTATGAAAGCTCAACAAAAGAAACTAGTGGGTGTGCTTCCAACTTGCTTGCTCATGAAGACCTAGGGCATTCTGAGGAAGCCCTTCATTGGAATATACAAGCCAAGTTCTATAATGAAAGATTCCCACTAGTATATGAAAGTGACAACATAGGAGACTCTCTATCATGAAGATCATGGTGCTACTTTGAAGCACAAGTGTGGTAAAAGGATAGTAGCATTGCCCCTTCTCTCTTTTTCTCTCATTTTTTGGGCCTTCTTTTTTATGGCATCTTTTTCTCTTTTTTTCATCCGGAGTATCATCCCGACTTGTGGGGGAATCATAGTCTCCATCATCCTTTCCTCACATGGGACAATGCTCTAATAATGATGACCATCACACTTTTATTTACTTACAACTGAAGAATTACAACTCGATACTTAGAACAAAATATGACTCTATATGAATGCCTCCGGCAGTGTACCGGGATGTGCAATGAATCATGGGTGACATGTATGAAAGAATTATGAACGATGGCTTTGCCACAAATACGATGTCAACTACATGATCATGCAAAGCAATGTGACAATGATGGAGCGTGTCATAATAAACGGAACGGTGGAAAGTTGCATGGCAATATATCTCGGAATGGCTATGGAAATGCCATAATAGGTAGGTATGGTGGCTATTCTGAGGAAGGTAAATGGTGGGTTTATGGTACCGGTGAAAGTTGCGCGATACTAGAGAGGCTAGCAATGGTGGAAAGGTGAGAGTGCGTATAATCCATGGACTAAACATTAGTCATAAAGAACTCACATACTTATTGCAAAAATCTATTAGTTATCGAAACAAAGTACTACGCGCATGCTCCTAGGGGGATAGATTGGTAGGAAAAGACCATCGCTCGTCCCCGACCGCCACTCATAAGGAAGACAATCAGTAAATAAATCATCCTCCGACTTCATCACATAACGGTTCACCATACGTGCATGCTACGGGAATCACAAACTTCAACACAAGTATCTCTCAAATTCACAACTACTCAACTAGAATGACTCTAATATCACCATCTTCATATCTCAAAACAATTATCAAGCATCAAACTTCTCATAGTATTCAATGCATTTTATATGAAAGTTTTTATTATATCCCCCTTGGATGCCCATCATATTAGGACTAAATTCATAACCAAAGCAAATTACCCTGATGTTTAGGACTCTCAAAATAATATAAGTGACGCATGAGAGTTCATCTATTTCTATAAAATAAAACCACCACCGTGCTCTAAAAAGATGTAAGTGAAGCACTAGAGTAACAACAAACTACTCTGAAAGATATAAGTGAAGATCAATGAGTAGTCGAATAATTATGCAACTATGTGAAGACTCTCTAACATTTAAGAATTTAAGATCTTGGGATATTATTCAAACAGCAATCAAAACAAAATAAAATTAAATGACGCTCCAAGCAAAACACATATCATGTGGTGAATAAAAATATAGCTCCAAGTAAAGTTACCGATGAACGATCAGGAAAGAGGGGATGCCTTCCGGGGCATCCCCAAGCTTAGGCTTTTGGTTGTCCTTGAATATTACCTTGGTGTGCCTTGGTCATCCCCAAGCTTAGTCTCTTGCCACTCCTTGTTCCATAATCCATCGAATCTTTACCCACAACTTGAAAACTTCACAACACAAAACTTAACAGAAAACTCGTAAGCTCCGTTAGTATAAGAAAATAAATCACCACTTAGGTACTGTTGTGAACTCATTCTAAATTAATATTGGTGTAATATCTACTGTATTCCAACTTCTCTATGGTTTATAAACTCTTTTACTAGCCATGGATTCATCAAAATAAGCAAACAACACATAGAAAACAGAATCTGTCAAAAACAGAACAGTCTGTAGTAATCTTTATCAAACGTATACTTCTGGGACTCATAAAATTCTAAAATAAATTGGTGGACCTGAGGAATCTATCTATTAATCATCTTAAAAAATAATTAACTAAATAGCACTCTCCAATAAAAAATTGCAGCAAATCTCGTGAGTGCTAAAGTTTCTGTTTTTACAGCATGATCGCAAAGACTTTCCCCAAGTCTTCCCAAAGGTTCTACTTGGCACAAACACTAATTAAGACATAAAACTACATCTAAACATAGGCTAGATGAATTATTTATTAATAAACAGGAATAAAAAGCAAGGAACAAAAATAAAATTGGGTTGCCTCCCAACAAGCGTTATCGTTCAACGCCCCTAGCTAGGCATGATGATTTCAATGATGCTCACATAAAGGATAAGAATTGAAACATAAAGAGAGCATTATGAAGAATATGAATAGCACATTTAAGTCTAACCCTCTTCCTATGCATAGGGATTTTTTGATTAAACAACTTATGAGAACAATAATCAACTAGCATAGGAGGGCTAAACAAGCATAACTTCAAAACTTTAAGCACATAGAGAGGAAACTTGATATTATTGCAATTCCTACAAGCATATATTCCTCCCTCATAATAATTTTAAGTAGCTTCATGAATGAATTCATCAATATAACTATCACATAAAGCATTCTTTTCATGATCTACAAGCATAGAAACTTTATTGCTCTCCACATAAGCAAAATTCTTCTCATTCGGAATAGGGTTATCATAAGAAACTCGAATACTATAAATTGTTTTCATATTAAAAGAGTAATGTTCAGAGAAGGGGTAATCATAATCATGAAAAGTTTTATAAATATAATCATCACTACTTTTTATAGCATATGTATCATCACAATAATTATCATAAGTAGCAACTTTGTTCTCATCATAATCGATTGAAACCTCTTCCAAGATAGTGGAATCATCACTAAATAAAGTTACGACCTCTCCAAATCCACTTTCATCCATATAATCATCATAAATAGGAGGCATGCTTTCATCATAATAAATTTACTCATCAAAACTTGGGGGACAAAAAATAGCATCTTCATCAAACATAGCTTCCCCAAGCTTGTGGCTTTGCATATCATTAGCATCATGGATATTCAAGGAATTCATACTAACAACATTGCAATCATGCTCATCATTCAAATATTTAGTGCCAAACATTCTAATGAATTCTTCTTCTAGCACTTGAGCACAATTATCGGAATCCTTATTTTCATGATAGATATTAAAAAGATGAAGCATATGAGGTACCCTTAATTCCATTTTTTGTAATTTTCTTTTATAAACTAAACTAGTGATAAAACAAGAAACTAAAAGATTTGATTGCAAGATCTAAAGATATACCTTCAAGCGCTAACCTCCCTCGCAACGACGCTAGAAAAGAGCTTGATGTCTACTACACAACGTTCTTCTTGTAGACGTTGTTGGGCCTCCAAGTGCAGAGGTTTGTAGGACAGTAGGAAATTTCCCTCAAGTGGGTGACCTAAGGTTTATCAATCCATGGGAGGCGTAGGATGAAGATGGTCTCTCTCAAACAACCCTGCAACCAAATAACAAAGAGTCTCTTGTGTCCCCAACACACCCAATACAATGGTAAATTGTATAGGTGCACTAGTTCGGCGAAGAGATGGTGATACAAGTGCAATATGGATGGTAGATATAGGTTTTTGTAATCTGAAAATATAAAAACAGCAAGGTAACTAATGATAAAAGTGAGCACAAACGGTATTTCAATGCATTGAAACAAGGCCTAGGGTTCATACTTTCACTAGTGCAAGTTCTCTCAACAATAATAACATAATTGGATCATATAACTATCCTTCAACATGCAACAAAGAGTCACTCCAAAGTCACTAATAGCGGAGAACAAACGAAGAGATTATGGTAGGGTACGAAACCACCTCAAAGTTATCCTTTCTGATTGATCTATTCAAGAGTCCACTGTAAAATAACATGAAGCTATTCTTTCCGTTCAATCTATCATAGAGTTCGTACTATGACACAAATCAACCAAAACCCTAATGTCACCTAGATACTCCAATCTCACCTCAAGTATCCGTGGGTATGATTATACGACATGCATCACACAATCTCAGATTCATCTATTCAAACCAACACAAAGTACTTCAAAGAGTGCCCCAAAGATTCTACCGGAGAGTCAAGACGAAAACGTGTGCCAACCCCTATGCATAGGTTCATGGGCGGAACCCGCAAGATCACCAAAACATACATCAAGTGGATCACGTGATATCCCATTGTCACCACAGATAAGCACGGCAAGACATACATCAAGTGTTCTCAAATCCTTAAAGACTCAATCCGATAAGATAACTTCAAAGGGAAAACTCTATCCATTACAAGAGAGTAGAGGGGAAGAAACATCATAAGATCCAACTATAATAGCAAAGCTCACGATACATCAAGATCGTACCACCTAAAGAACACGAGAGAGAGAGAGAGAGATCAAACACATAGCTACTGGTACATACCCTCAGCCTTGAGGGTGGAGTACTCCCTCCTCGTCATGGAGAGCGCCGGGATGATGAAGATGGCCACCTGAGAGGGATTCCCCCCTCTGGCAGTGTGTCAGAACGGGTCTAGATTGGTTTTCGGTGGCTACGGAGGCTTCTGGCAGCGGAACTCCCGATCTATTATGCTCCTCAAAGTTTTTAGGGTATATGGGTATATATAGGAGGAAGAAGTACGTCAGTGGATCTATGGGCTGTCCACGAGGCAGGGGGCGTGCCCAGGGGGCCACCCTCGTGGGCAGCCCGGGACTCTCCTGGTCCATCTCCGATACTTCTTGGGCTTCTTCTGGTCCAAAAATAAGTTCCGTGAAGTTTTAGTTCAATTGGACTCCGTTTGATTTTCCTTTTCTGCGATGCTCTAAAACAAGGAAAAAACAGAAACTAGCACTGGGCTCTGGGTTAATAGGTTAGTCCCAAAAATAATATAAAAGTGCATAATTAAGCCCATAAACATCCAAAACATATAATATAATAGCATGGAACAATCAAAAATTATTGATACGTTGGAGACGTATCACTCCATATGAGATACTCACTGGTAACAAGCCCAACCTCAAGTACTTTCGGGTGTTCGGGTGTAAGTGTCTCATTCTCAAGAAAGGTGTTTGTTTGTCTAAATTTGAGGCTAGAGCTTATGAGGGCATATTTGTTGCTTATGCTACAAACTCTCATGCTTACCATGTCCTCAATAAGTCCACGGGACTTATTGAGGAGACGTGTAACGTGGAGTTTGATGAGAATAATGGCTCCCAAGTGGAGCAAAGTGGCACTTGTGATGTAGGTGATGAAATTCCTCCTCAAGCCATAGGAAGAATGAGAGTTGGTTTTATCCTACCCATTGAGGAACCCCTTGTGTTCGAAGGAGAAGGACAATGCTCCACTCAAGTGGATCCATCACCAACCCAAGGCTCACACGCTTCCTAAGAACAAAGTGAAGGCCCTCAACCTCATGAACAAGACCAAGGGCAAGATCAATCTCAAGACGGTGTTGAACCACCAAGTGATGCCCAAGGTTAAGTTCTCTCCTCCAAGCAAGTTCAAGATCAAGAGCTACCTCAAGATCAAGAACAAGCTCAAGACGGCGCTCAAGATGATCAAGTGACCGCTCCTCGACTCACCCCCGAGGAGGAATTGGAGCGTCGTGCCGCCAATGTTGCATCCAAGCTCTCCACCAAGGGTCATCTCATGAAGAATGTGCTTGGAAGCATTCAAAAGGGGGTAAGAACTCCTAGATAATTGGCAAACTGCTGTGAACATCACGCTTTTGTCTCTTGTGTTGAACCCCTAAAGGTATATGAGACGCTCGAAGACCCGGATTGGCTAAATGCCATGCATGAAGAACTCAACAACTTCGAGTACAATAAGGTGTGGAGATTGGTGCCAAGGCCAAGGGGGAACCACAATGTCATTGGAACCAAGTGGATATTCAAGAACAAGCATGATGCTCATGGGACCATCGTTCGCAACAAGGCAAGATTGGTGGCACAAGGCTACTCCCAAGTCGAGGGTATCGACTATGGTGAAACCTTTGCTCCTATTGCTCGCCTTGAATCCATTCGTTTGTTGATTGCTTATGCTTCTCATCACAACTTTAAGTTGCAACAAATGGATGTGAAAAGTGCTTTTCTTAATGGTCCTATTAATGAGTTGGTATATGTCAAGCAACCCCCGGGTTTGAGGATCCCTACTTTCCCGATCATGTGTATCAACTCGATAAGGCACTCTATGGCCTTAAACAAGCCCCACGTGTGTGGTATGACCACCTTACCGAGTTGCTACAAGATTGCAGATTTGAAGTTGGGATGATCGACCCCACTCTTTTTACTAAGAAGGTTAAAGGGGAGTTGTTTGTGTGCCAACTATATGTTGATGATATTATCTCTAGTTCCCTAACAAAGCTTTCAATGATGAATTTGCCGCTCTCATGATCTCTAAGTTCAAGATGTCTTCGATGGGAGAGTTGAAGTTCTTCCTTGGATTCGAAGTCAAACAAAGAAGAGAAGGAACCTTCATCAACCAAGCCAAATACACTCAAGACATGCTAAAGAGATTCAAGTTAAGTGATGTCAAGCCGGCTTCCACTCCAATGCCCACCAAGTGCCAACTTGACATTGATCCCAATGGTAAAGCGGTGGATGAAAAGGTATACCGCTCCATGATTGGCTCCTTGCTTTACCTTTGTGCATCTAGACTGGATATCATGTTGAGTGTGGGAATTTGTCCACGGTTTCAAGCCGCACCTAAGGAAAGCCACTTTGTGGCGGTCAAGCGAATCTTTCGATATTTGGCTCATACCCCAAACTTTGGCTTATGGTACCCAAGATGAGCAAACTTCAAGCTTGTAGGATATTCGGACTCCGATTGGGCGGGAGACAAAGTGGATAGGAAGTCCACTTCCGGAGGGTGCCAATTACTTGGTTGCTCTTTGGTGAGTTGGTCTTCCAAGAAACAAAGTTGTGTGTCTCTCTCGTCCACCGAAGCAGAGTATGTGGCAGTCGGTAGTTGTTGTGCACAACTTCTTTGGATGAGGCAAACTTTAAAGGATTACGGTGTCATTTGTGACAAAGTGCCTCTTTGGTGTGACAATGAAAGTGCCATCAAGATTTCTCTCAACCCGGTCCAACACTTCAAGACAAAGCATATTGAGATTCGGTATCACTTCATCCGGGACCACATTAGGCGAAGGGAGATCGAGCTCAACTATGTCAACACTCATGATAACTTTGCAGATATCTTCACGAAGCCCTTGGATGAAGCAATATTTCGCGAGTTAAGGCATGAGCTAAATATCATTGATTCGAGCAATGTGACTTGAACCCTTGCACACCCCACCACACTCATCTTGATGTCTAGTTTAGATGTAGGCATGGACATAGGGGGAGTACTATTCTCTCAATGAACTCTTCCTACCCCATTATGCATAAACTGATCGAGTCTCTCACATTAGCCATTTTTGATGGTTCTTGTGCTTCAAAGACGAGTTTTGGTCATGGGCCCAAGGATAATTCTTCACGGCGCCATACCATCTGCTCAAACATAGGTGGCCTCGGCCACCGCCCTCTCTTCTTGAGAGTTTTTTTGTGTGTTGTTTCTTGTTGCTTGTGCTTCTCTTTTTTTTGTGGTTGTGCTTTGGTTTGGTCGTGTTCATTTTTGGCTTGTCGTGTCTTGTGTGGTCCTTCTATTCTTTTGCTAGTCGGGCATAAGCCATCGTTTCCCCTTGTTCCTGCTTTGGGGCGCCTGAGCGGTACTACCATGGCAGCAGAGCGGTACTACAGCTTATTCAAGCGGTACTACCGCCCGGCCGACACGGTACTACCTTGGAGTGGTTCACTGGGCGCTTCGTGCTCCAGATCTGCACCAGAGCGGTACTACCATGCCTTGCGTTGTACTACCACTTGGGGCTGGGCAAGTGGGATATGTATCGGGCATGGGGAGTTTCTACTCCCCCATACCCGTTCAATTTGCCCCATTCCCTCGTCCTCTCCTCTCTCAGGCGACTCCCCAAGCACTGGAGGCTCGCCGCCGGGCCGCCGGATTCAAGCCGGCTCCCTCGTTTCCGTCTGGTGGGATCCTTCCCCACCCTCTCCTCATGCCATGGATGCCGGTATTGCCCCCGTTCTTCTCTCTCTTGGTTCTCCTTGGATCTAGGTTTTGGGGCTATACTCGTTGCATCCCTCGATTTAGTTGTTGAATCGAGGCTTAGGAAGGACTTGGGAGACTGCTAGAGTAGGGTGTTTGTCGATTAGGTGTAGAAATATGATCTTGTGCATCTCCGGTAGTACCGGATCTTGCCACGGTAGGTGTCAGCCCGCTGACAACCGCTCTAGCGGTACTACCGCTGTACCCTAGCGGTACTACCGCATACAGCGGTACTACCGCTCTGGTGCATGGTACTACCACCCTAAGATGCTATTGCTCATGTTTCTATACCTAAGTCTCTTTTTGGTCGTCGTTTTTCCCTGGCTTATGCTCTCTTGCTTTTGTGGCCTTTGTGTGCGTGTGCTTTCAGGTGGTAGTAGCTCCGGGCATCAGGCTCGTCGCAGGAATCCACACTGTGCAACAGGTTCCAAGGGCTTTCGCTCGTCAGATGCTCTAGAGTCTGCTGCTGGTGGTGGTGAGGGTGTCTCTTCTGAGCCGCCAAAGCGCAAGTCTAAGGTTCCAACATCAAAGATCTCCACTGGACGCAAGCCTACTGATGTCTACTACACAACCTTCTTCTTGTAGATGTTGTTAGACCTCCAAGTGCAGAGGTTTGTAGGACAGTAGCAAATTTCCCTCAAGTGGATGACCTAAGGTTTATCAATCAGTAGGAGGCATAGGATGAAGATGGTCTCTCTCAAGCAACCCTGCAACCAACTAACAAAGAGTCTCTTGTGTCCCCAACACACCCAATACAATGGTAAATTGTATAGGTGCACTAGTTCGGCAAAGAGATGGTGATACAAGTGGTATATGGATGGTAGATAATAGTTTTTGTAATCTGAAAATATAAAAACAGCAAGGTAACTAATGATAAAAGTGTGCGTAAACGGTATTGCAATGCGTTAAAACAAGGCCTAGGATTCATACTTTCGCTAGTGAAAGTTCCCTCAACAATAATAACATAATTGGATCACATAACTATCCCTCAACATGCAACAAAGAGTCAATCCAAAGTCACAAATAGCGGAGAACAAACGAAGAGATTATGGTAGGGTACGAAACCACCTCAAAGATATTCTTTCCAATCAATCCGTTGGGCTATTCCTATAAGTGTCACAAACAGCCCTAGAGTTCGTACTAGAATAACACCTTAAGACACAAATCAACCAAAACCCTAATGTCACCTAGATACTCCAATGTCACCTCAAGTATCCATGGGTATGATTATACGATATGCATCACACAATCTCAGATTCATCTATTCAACCAACACAAAGGACCTCAAAGAGTGCCCCAAAGTTTCTACAGGAGAATCACGATGAAAACGTGTGCCAACCCCTATGCATAGGTTCATGGGAGGAACCCGCAAGTTGATCACCAAAACATACATCAAGTGAATCACGTGATATCCCATTGTCACCACAGATACGCACGGCAAGACATACATCAAGTGTTCTCAAATCTTTAAAGACTCAATCCGATAATATAACTTCAAAGGGGAAACTCAATCCATTACAAGAGAGTAGAGGGGAGGAGAAACATAAGATCCAACTATAATAGCAAAGCTCGTGATACATCAAGATCATGCCAAATCAAGAACACGAGAGAGAGAGAGATCAAACACATAGCTACTGGTACATACCCTCAGCCCCGAGGGTGGACTACTCCCTCCTCGTCATGGAGAGCACCAGGATGATGAAGATGGCCACCGGAGAAGGATTCCCCCTCCGGCAGGGTGCCGGAACGGGTCTAGATTGGCTTTCGGTGGCTACGGAGGCTTCTGGCGGCGGAACTCCCGATCTATTGTGCTCCCGGATGTTTTTAGGGTATATGGAGATATATAGGCGGAAGAAGTACGTCAAGGGGCCCACGAGGGTGGAGGGCGCGCCCAGGGGGGTGGGCGCGCCCCCTACCTCGTGGCCTCCTCGAAGCTTCCCTTACGTGGACTCCAAGTCTTCTGGGCTTCTTCTGATCCAAAAATAAGTTCCGTGAAGTTTCAGGTCAATTGGACTCCGTTTGATTTTCCTTTTCTGCGATATTCTAAAACAAGGAAAAAACAGAAACTAGCACTGGGCTCTGGGTTAATAGGTTAGTCCCAAAAATAATATAAAAGTGTATAATAAAGCCCATAAACATCCAAAATAGATAATATAATAGCATGGAACAATCAAAAATTATAGATACGTTGGAGACGTATCAGCATCCCCAAGCTTAATTCCTGCTCGTCCTCGAGTAGGTAAATGATAAAAACAGAATTTTTGATGTGGAATGCTACCTAACATATTTATCCATGTAGTTCTCTTTATTGTGGCAAGAATATTCAGATCCATAAGATTCAAGACAAAAGTTTAATATTGACATAAAAAATGATAATACTTCAAGCATACTAACTAAGCAATCATGTCTTCTCAAAATAACATGGCTAAAGAAAGCTATCCCTACAAAATCATATAGTCTGGCTATGTTCCATCTTCACCACACAAAGTATTTCAATCATGCACAACCCCGATGACAAGCCAAGCAATTGTTTCATACTTTTGATGTTCTCAAACTTTTTCAATCTTCATGTAATACATGAGCGTGACCCATGGACATAGCACTATAGGTGGAATAGAATGGTGGTTGTGGAGAAGACAAAAATGAGAAGATAGTATCACATCAACTAGGCATATCAACGGGCTATGGAGATGCCCATCAATAGATATCAATGTGAGTGAGTAGGGATTGCCATGCAACGGATGCACTAGAGCTATAAGTGTATGAAAGCTCAACAAAAGAAACTAGTGGGTGTGCATCCAACTTGCTTGCTCACGAAGACCTAGGGCATTTTGAGGAAGCCCATCATTGGAATATACAAGCCAAGTTCTATAATGAAAGATTACCACTAGTATATGAAAGTGACAACATAGGAGACTCTCTATCATGAAGATCATGGTGCTACTTTGAAGCACAAGTGTGGTAAAAGGATAGTAGCATTGCCTGTCGGTGTCAAAACCAGTGGATCTCGGGTAGGGGGTCCTGAACTGTGCGTCTAGGCCGGATGGTAACAGGAGGCAGGGGACACAATGTTTTACCCAGGTTCGGGCCCTCTTGATGGAGGTAAAACCCTACATCTTGCTTGATTAATATTGATGATATGGGTAGTACAAGAGTAGATCTACCACGAGATCAGAGATGCTAAACCCTAGAAGCTAGCCTATGGTATGATTGTATGTTGTGGTTGTTGTCCTACGGACTAAAACCCTTCGGTTTATATAGACACCGGAGAGGGTTAGGGTTACACAAGGTCGATTATAAAGGTGGAGATATCCATATCCGTATTGCCTAGCTTGCCTTCCATGCCAAGTAGAGTCCCACTCGATCACGAGACGAAGTCTTCAATCTTGTATCTTCATAGTCTAACAGTCCGACCAATGGAGATAGTCCGGCTTCCCGGAGACCCCCTAATCCAGGACTCCCTCAGTAGCCCCTGAACCAGGCTTCAATGACGATGAGTCCGGCACGCAGTATTGTCTTCGGCATTGCAAGGCGGGTTCCTTCTCCGAATACATCACAGAAGAATTTGAATACGAGGATAGTGTCCGACCCTACAAAATAAGTTCCACATACCACCGTAGAGAGAATAATATTTTCGCAAATCTAATTTGCTGACTTGTTTTGATAGCAAATACTTTGTGTCCCCTTATTCGAACATTTAAAAATTCTTGGATTAGGTGGTTGCGCGATACTAGAGAGGCTAGCAATGGTGGAAGGGTGAGAGTGCGTATAATCCATGGACTCAACATTAGTCATAAAGAACTCACATACTTATTGCAAAAGTGTATTAGTTATCGAAACAAAGTACTACGCGTATGCTCCTAGGGGGATAGATTGGTAGGAAAAGACCATCGCTTGTCCCCGACCGCCACTCATAAGGAGGACAATCAATAAATAAATCATGCTCCGACTTCATCACATAACGATTCACCAAACATGCATGCTACGGGAATCACAAACTTCAACACAAGTATTTATCAAATTCACAACTACTCAACTAGCATGACTCTAATATTACCATCCTCATATCTCAAAACAATCATCAAGTATCAAACTTCTCTTAGTATTCAATGCACTTTATATGAAAGTTTTTATTATACCCCTTGGATGCCCATCATATTAGGACTAAATTCATAACCAAAGCAAATTACCATGCTGTTCTTAAAGACTCTCAAAATAATATAAGTGAAGCACGAGAGTTCATCTATTTCTTCAAAATAAAACCACCACCATGCTCTAAAAGGATATAAGTGAAGCACTAGAGCAACGACAAACTACTCCGAAAGATATAAGTGAAGATCAATGAGTAGTCGAATAATTATGCAACTATATGAAGACTCTCTAAAATTTAAGAATTTCAGATCTTGGTATTTTATTCAAACAGCAAGAAAAGCAAAATAAAATGACATTCTAAGAATAGCGAACATCATGTGAAGAAGCAAAAACTTAGGATCAACCGAAACTAACTGATAGTTGTTGAAGAAGAAAGGTGGATGCCAGCCGGGGCATCCCCAAGCTTAGAAGCTTGAGACTTCTTGAAATATTATCTTGGGATGCCTTGGGCATCCCCAAGCTTGAGCTTTTGTGTCTCCTTAATTCCTCTCATATCACGGTCTCCCTAAATCTCAAAAGCTTCATCCACACAAAACTCAACAAGGACTCGTGAGATAAGTTAGTATAAACCATTGCCAAAACCTTATCATACTCTACTGTAGAAAATCACTAAAATTATTATTCAACATTGCATACTAAATGCCTCTGCATATTTAATAGTCCTATCCTCAAATAGAATCATTAAAGAAGCAAACATATGCAAACAATGCAAACATAACAGCAATCTGCCTAAACAGGATAGTCTGTAAAGAGTGCAACAAGATCCATACTTCCCTAACTCCAAAAATTATTAAAGAAAATTAACACTGTAGTAAATTTATCAGAGCTTAATATGCCAAAGGTTTTAATATTTTATCACATTCTGACTTTTCTAGGGAATTATTGCAACAGCGGTAAACTTTCTGTTTTCGAACAGCAACATGTGGACTTGTAAAATAGGCATAGTAAAGGCTATCAATGCCAATTTTATTGAAATAAAATATGCAAAACATTGTTATAAATAACAGAAAGCAAATCCTAACAAAATAAATTGACGCTCCAAGCAAAACACATATCATGTGGCGAATAAAAATATAACTCCAAGTAAAGTTACCGATGAACAAAGACGAAAGAGGGGATGCCTTCCGGGGCATCCCCAAGCTTGGGCTATTGGATATCCTTGAATATTACCTTGGGGTTCCTTGGGAATCCCCAAGCTTAGGCCCTGGCCACTCCTTACTCCATAGTCCATCGAATCCTTACCCAAAACATGAAAACTTCACAACACAAAACTTAACAGAAAACTCGTAAGCTCCGTTAGTATAAGAAAATAAATCACCACTTAGGTACTGTTGTGAACTCATTCTAAATTCATATTGGTGTAATATATACTGTATTCCAACTTTTCTATGGTTTATAAACTATTTTACTAGCCATAGATTCATCAAAATAAGCAAACAACACATAGAAAACAGAATCTGTCAAAAACAGAACAGTCTGTAGTAATATGGATCAAACGTATACTTCTGGAACTCATAAAATTCTCAAATAAATTTGTGGACATGATTAATTTGTCTATTAATCATCTTCAAAAAGAATTAACTCAATAGCTCTTTCCAATAAAAACTGGCAGCAATTCTTGTGAGCGCTAAAGTTTCTGTTTTTTACAGCATGATCAACAAGACTTTCCCCAAGTCTTCCCAAAGGTTCTACTTGGCACAAACACTAATTAAAAGCATAAAACCATATCTAAACAGAGGCTATATGAATTATTTATTACCAAACAGGAGAAAAAAGCAAGGAACAAAAATAAAGTTGGGTTGCCTCCCAACAAGCGCTATCGTTTAACGCCCCTAGCTAGGCATGATGATTTCAATGATGCTCACATAAAAGATAAGAATTGTAACATAAAGAGAGCATCATGAAGAATATCACTAGCACATTTAAGTCTAACCCACTTCCTATTCATAGGGATTTTTTGAGCAAACAACTTATGGGAACAATAATCAACTAGCATAACTTTAAGCACATAGAGAGGAAACTTGATATTATTGCAATTCCTACAAGCATATGTTCCTCCCTGATAATAATTTTCAGTAGCATCATGAATGAATTCAACAATATAACCAGAACCTAAAGCATTCTTTTCATGATCTTCAGGCATAGAATTTTTATTACTCTCCACATAAGCAAATTTCTTCTCATGAATAATAGTGGGAGCAAACTCAACAAAATAACTATCATGTGATTGAAAATTAAGATCAAGATGACAAGTTTCATGATTATCATTATTCTTTAAAGCATATGTGTCATCACAATAATCATCATAGATAGGAGGCATGCTTTCATCATAGTAAATTTTCTCATCAAAGCTTGGGGGACAAAAAATATCATCTTCATCAAACATAGCTTCCCCAAGCTTGTGGCTTTGCATATCATTAGCATCATAGATATTCAAGGAATTCATACTAACAACATTACAATCATGCTCATCATTCAAATATTTAGTGCCAAACATTCTAATGCATTCTTCCTCTAGCACTTGAGCACAATTATTGGAATCCTTATTTTCATGATAGATATTAAAAATATGAAGCATATGAGGTACCCTCAATTCCATTTTTTTCTTTTATAAACTAACTAGTGATAAAACAAGAAACTAAAAGACTCGATTGCAAGATCTAAAGATATACCTTCAAGCGCTAACCTCCTCGGCAACGGCGCCAGAAAAGAGCTTGATGTCTACTACACAACCTTCTTCTTGTAGACGTTGTTGGGCCTCCAAGTGCAGAGGTTTGTAGGACAGTAGCAAATTTCCCTCAAGTGGATGACCTAAGGTTTATCAATCCATAGGAGGCATAGGATGAAGATGGTCTCCCTCAAGCAACCCTGCAACCAAATAACAAAGAGTATCTTGTGTCCCCAACACACCCAATACAATGGTAAATTGTATAGGTGCACTAGTTCGGCGAAGAGATGGTGATACAAGTGGTATATGGATGGTAGATAATAGTTTTTGTAATCTGAAAATATAAAAACAGCAAGGTAACTAATGATAAAAGTGAGCGTAAACGGTATTGCAATGCGTTGAAACAAGGCCTAGGGTTCATACTTTCGCTAGTGCAAGTTCCCTCAACAATAATAACATAATTGGATCACATAACTATCCCTCAACATGCAACAAAGAGTCACTCCAAAGTCACTAATAGCGGAGAACAAATGAAGAGATTATGGTAGGGTACGAAACCACCTCAAAGTTATTCTTTCCAATCAATCCGTTGGGCTATTCCTATAAGTGTCACAAACAGCCCTAGAGTTCGTACTAGAATAACACCTTAAGACACAAATCAACCAAAACCCTAATGTCACCTAGATACTCCAATGTCACCTCAAGTATCCATGGGTATGATTATACGATATGCATCACACAATCTCAGATTCATCTATTCAACCAACACAAAGGACCTCAAAGAGTGCCCCAAAGTTTCTACCGGAGAATCACGACGAAAACGTGTGCCAACCAATATGCATAGGTTCATGGGCGGAACCCGCAAGTTGATCAACAAAACATACATCAAGTGAATCACGTGATATCCCATTGTCACCACAGATATGCACGGTAAGACATACATCAAGTGTTCTCAAATCTTTAAAGACTCAATCTGATAAGATAACTTCAAAGCGAAAACTCTATCCATTACAAGAGAGTAGAGGGGGAGAAACATCATAAGATCCAACTATAATAGCAAAGCTCGCGATACATCAAGATCGTACCACCTAAAGAACACGAGAGAGAGAGAGAGAGAGATCAAACACATAGCTACTGGTACATACCCTCAGCCTTGAGGGTGGAGTACTCCCTCCTCGTCATGGAGAGCGCCGGGATGATTAAGATGGCCACCTGAGAGGGATTCCCCCCTCTGGCAGTGTGTCAGAATGGGTCTAGATTGGCTTTCGGTGGCTACGGAGGCTTCTGGCGGTGGAACTCCCGATCTATTGTGCTCCCGGATGTTTTTAGGGTATATGGAGATATATATAGGCGGAAGAAGTACGTCAGGGGGCCATGAGGGGCCCACGAGGGTGGAGAGCGCGCCCAGGGGGGGTGGGCGCGTCCCCCTACCTCGTGGCCTCCTCAAAGCTTCCCTTACGTGGATTCCAAGTCTTCTGGGCTTCTTCTGATCCAAAAATAAGCCCCGTGAAGTTTTAGGTCAATTGGACTCCGTTTGATTTTCCTTCTCTGTGATATTCTAAAACAAGGAAAAAACAGAAACTGGCACTGGGCTCTGGGTTAATAGGTTAGTCCCAAAAATAATATAAAAGTGTATAATAAAGCCCATAAACATCCAAAACAAATAATATAATAGCATGGAACAATCAAAAATTATAGATACGTTGCAGCTCGTCAGTGGGGCCCCTCCCTCTTTGCCGTCCGCTAGCCGACGGCAAAGAATCTTTGCCATTTGCTAGCCGACGGCAAAGAACTGGCTGATGGCAAATTAGGTCTTTGCCATCAGCCAGTTCTTTGCCATCTGCTTTTTGGTAGCTGATGGCAAAGAGCTTCTTTGCCATCTGCTAGTTGACGGCAAAGAGCTGGCAGATGGCAAAGTAGCTGATTCCAGTAGTGCATGGAGTTTTTGCACCAAGAGGAAGCACAATCCCTATGATGTGGTTCAAGAGCCTGCTCTTCAGAGGCGTCTGAAAGTGCAACTATCCCTAGGTGGTTTTGGTAATTCATAACAACATATAGCTCATTGAGCTAATGCTATTCCAAGATGATTATTTCAGGAAAGCTCAATGATTGGCATGGCATGGATGTGAAAGTGGAACCCTCAAAATGCTAAGGACAAAGGATTGGCTCAAGCTCAAAAGCTCAAGACTCTTCATTTTATATTTTAGTGATCCAAGATCACATTGAGTCCTTAGGAAAAGCCAATACTATTAAGGAGGGATGAGGTGTTGCTTAATGAGCCTCTTGCTTCATGTGCTTAGTGATATGCTCCAAAACCCTCAACTACTTTCCCATATCCACATTTGACCTAAACCCTAAGCCAAACTCGGTCCTACCGATTCTTCCTATCCGGCGCCACCGAGTTTCACTTGTCATTAGCGATAAGGATCTCGGTCTCACCGCTGGGGTTGCAAACTCTCTGTTTCCCTTTCGTAACTTTTCGGTCCCACCGAAAGAGCGAATCGGTCCCACCGAGATTGCAATGTAAACTCAGTGTTTACCCTTTGTAACTTTTCGGTCTCACCGAGTTCCACTCGGTCTCACCGAAAGAGCAAATCGGTCCCACCGAGTTTGCCTGACCAACTCTCTGGTTAGCTAATTACCAAATTCGGTCTCACCGAGTTTGTGTAATCGGTCTCACCGAGATTACGTTATGCCCAAACCCTAACCGAATCGGTCCTACCGAGTTGCATGTCAGTCCCACCGAAATTCCTAACGGTCACTAGGTTTACTATTTCGGTCAGACCGAGTTTTCTGATTCGGTCCCACCGAGATTGGTAAATTGTATGTAACGGTTGGATTTTGTGTGGAGGCTATATATACCCCTCCACCTCTTTCTCACTCAGTGAGAGAGCCATCAGAACACACACATCATTCCAACTCATATGTTCTGAGAGAGAACCACCTACTCATGTGTTGAGACCAAGAAATTCCATTCCTACCAATTGAATCTTGATCTCTAGCCTTCCCAAGTTGCTTTCCACTCAAATCTTCTTTCCACCAAATCCAAATCCTATGAGAGAGAGTTGAGTGTTGGGGAGACTATCATTTGAAGCACAAGAGCAAGGAGTTCATTACATACACACCATTTGTTACTTCTTGGAGAGTGGTGTCTCCTAGATTGGCTAGGTGTCACTTGGGAGCCTCCGACAAGATTGTGGAGTTGAACCAAGGAGTTTGTAAGGGCAAGGAGATCGCCTACTTCGTGAAGATTTACCGCTAGTGAGGCAAGTCCTTCGTGGGCGATGGCCATGGTGGGATAGACAAGGTTGCTTCTTCGTGGACCCTTTGTGGGTGGTTGCTTCTTCGTGGACCCTTCGTGGGTGGAGCCCTGTGTGGACTCGCGCAACCGTTGCCCTTGGGTGGAGCCCTGTGTGGACTCGCGCAACCGTTACCCTTCGTGGGTTGAAGTCTCCATCAACGTGGATGTAGGATGGATAGCACCACCTATCCGAACCACGGGAAAAACATCCGTGTCTCCAATAGCGTTTGAATTCTCCAAACCCTTCCCTTTACATTCTTGCAAGTTGCATGCTTTACTTTCCGCTGCCTATACTCTTTGCATGCTTGCTTGAATTGTGTGATGATCTTGACTTGTCCCAAAATAGCTAAAATCTGCCAAGAACTAAAATTGGGAAAAGGTTAAGTTTTTATTTGGTCAAGTAGTCTAATCACCCCCCCTCTAGACATACTTTCGATCCTACAAACAAGTGGTATCTGAGCTTTGGTCTCCATTTGCTTTGATCTCCATAGCTTTTGGTGGTCATAGCCTTGGTTTCACAACCTAGGATAGTATGGCGTCTAGCGAGGGAAATTATCACCGTAGAGGTCCTTACTTTGATGGTACTAATTTTGCTAGTTGGAAGCATAAAATGAAAATGCATATTCTTGGACATAACCCCGCCGTTTGGGCTATTGTGTGTGTTGGTTTGCAAGGTGACTTCTTTGATGGGAAAGAACCAAACCGTGAAGCTACTGCGGATGAGTTGAAGATGTTGCAATACAATGCTCAAGCTTGTGATATTATCTTCAACGGATTGTGCCCCTAAGAATTCAACAAAATCAGCCGCCTTGAGAATGCAAAGGAAATTTGGGACACTTTGATTGATATGCACGAAGGTACCGACTCCGTCAAGGAATCCAAGTTGGATGTGCTTCAAAGCCAACTTGACAAGTTCAAGATGAAGGATGGTGAAGGTGTCGCTGAAATGTACTCTAGGCTTGCTCTCATCACAAATGAGATTGCCGGCTTAGGAAGTGAAGAGATGACCGATAGATTCATCATCAAGAAGATCCTAAGAGCCTTGGATGGAAAATATGATACCGTGTGCACATTGATCCAAATGATGCCCAATTACAAAGATCTCAAACGAACGGAGGTGATTGGAAGAATTGTTGCTCATGAGATGTCACTTAAGGATAAAGAGGAACTTCACAACAAATCAAGTGGTGCCTATAAAGCCTCATGTGAAACCCCTACATCATCAAGTGAGAAAGAAGACTTCAATGAAGAATTGAGATTAATGGTGAATAACTTCAACAAGTTCTACAAGAGTAGAAGCAAAGATAGAAGCTCCAAGTCAAGGTCCTACAATGACAAAAGATCTTCTAGTCGAGAGCGAAACTGTTACAATTGTGGAAGACCCGGACACTATTCCAATGAGTGTACGGCTCCCTACAAGAGAAGAGAAGATTCTCCAAAAAGAAGAAGCAAAGGATCACCACCAAGAGAGAGAAGGAGTAAAGATGATCGTTATGAACGAAGATACTCACGGAGAAGCAAGGATTCGGAAAGGAAGGAAAAATCATCAAGGAGCTACACAAGACGAAGACATCAAGCTCATGTTGGTGAATGGGTATCCGGCTCCGACTCCGACAGCCACTATGAGAGAAGTTATCACTCCGACTCCGAAGATACTCAAGATGAAGGTGTTGCCGGTCTAGCACTTGTGTCAACCAACTCCTACGACATATTTGACTCACCAAATGAAGGAATTGGAAGATGCTTCATGGCCAAAGGTTCTAAGGTAACACACCCCGAGTATGTTGATTTCAATAGTGATGAAGATGACTTGTTAGGTGATGCTTTACTCGGTGACAACTCTAGTGATGAATACTATGATGAAAGACCAATTAATCATGCTAATCAAGATAAAACGAATGACAATGATAAGGAGAAGATTGAGGCTCTAACTAAAGAACTAAAAACTCTTAAGTTAGCTCATGACACTATCTTCGAAGATCATCGAGAACTTTTAAGAGCTCATGAGAAACTACGCTTTGAAAAGCTCAATCTTGAGAAAGAGCATGAGTTCTTAAAGGCAATCAATGATGATCTCTGCAAGAAAAGTTCTTCTTACATTGCCAAGCGTTTACTCTTATCCACTTACATGCCTCAAGTCAAGTCTAACAAGAAAGATTCTTCCTCTAGTAGTAACAATGATCATGCTAAATCCAATATTGTTGCTTCTAGTAGTTCTCTTGATTCCACTAATGATTCTCTTAGCCAAGTTACACTTGAGCAAGAAAATAGCTTATTGAAGGGAATTATAGAGAAAGGAGTGTACAAAAGCCTTGCTAGGAGTAAGCAATTCGAGGAAATTGTGCGCAAGCAAGGAATGCACCAGAAGAATCAAGGTGTTGGTTTTGAACAAAAGTTCAATGCCAATGGAGTTGAATGGGAAGAAGATCAATACCCCAAGACAAAGTTTGTCCCTCAACAAGAGAAGTATACTTCTTTCAAGGGGACACAAGCTCAAGATGATCTTCCACCACAAGACTACGAGCAAAAAGGCAAGGACAAGCTTCAAGAGGAAATTGATGCATTTGAAGAAGCTCCTAAGACCTTAGTCAAGTGGATTCCCAAGACTACTTCAAGTTCCACTTCATCAAGTACGACTACAACTCCAAGGATTCCCATCAAGATGATGTGGATCCAAAAGAAGAAGAACTAGAGAGTTCTTGAGGGTGACTCCGCCAACATACTTCACTCTTATCATTTTGGCAAGAACAAGTGCAATCAACTTCCACATCTTGCACTAGTTCAAGGAGACACAAACCCTCTTGTTGGTAAGACAAGGGACAAGGTAACCTAAAAGTTTTCATGGACATCATCTTTTGTGTGCATCACTCTATGTTTATGGATATCCTTGTTTGTTCCTTGTGGGACTAACCCATGTAGGTATTGAAAGTGCAATTCACTCATATGGATAGCTCCAAGAGATCTACATCAACATTGAGCATCCACATCTTCAATATCTACATGAAGTCATCATCGACAAAACCCAAGGTTAGTTCATCCCTCTTAGGGGGGATATCACATCTAGGGGGAGCTTTACTCTAAGACTTGAGCTAAAGCAACTCTAAAGATGTGAACACAACAATGCTTTATGTAAAAGTGGTAACCCCACTTGAGCTTAAACGATGAGTATGACCTATGATCAAGTGTTCTCACTTGACTCCTAAGTCAATATACTCATATATAGATGACCTAGTCATCGCAAATTGCTTGATAGATGCTAGAATTGGTTGTGCATGCCTTGCCACATATTTCATTTGCCATCTTATTGTGTGAGCATGTTGATTGCATATTTTACTCATTCGAGGACATCCACTTGTTGTTTTGATTGTTTGGTTTTATCTTCTTTTGCCAAGTGGACGGACAAGAATGCCTAAGAACCTCCTCTAGCTATCTATGCTTTTCTCGTCTCAAACTCTATTCATGCTGCATCACAAAATTTGATCAAGTCAGATTCGAACCACTCTGTGTGAGGAGCGCTCGGAGTCCCCGATTCGTCATAGACTTAAACTTCCAAAACCTCTTTATGATTCTCGGTCTGACTGATACTCCACTTTCGGTCCTACCGAGATCATTAAGTTGATCTAGGTTTTCGATCTCGGTGCAACCGATTTGAACCTTTTGGTCACACCGAGTTTCAGTAACTGCACGCAGTTATGAATCTCGGTGCCACCGAGTTGTTCCACTCGGTCACACCGACAGGGTCGGGCTATATATAGTCACGGGCAAAATTTGGAAATTTCTCCGAACCCCTTTGCCCGCGCGATAGCCTGCTCTGCCCTCGAGGTCTCCGGATCGTCTTCTCGCCGCCAGCAGCCTCCAGTCGCTGGTCTCCGTCGCCGTCAACGGGAATTCTGCCCCGCCGTTGCCGCCGTAGCAAGTCCCCGCCGAACTAGGGTATGGACTTGATCTCTGTGCTATTCCTCAATCTCATTCCTAGCACATTGTGATCATATTGTTTCTAGCCACGTTTGAGAAACTTCTATCCAGTCAAAACGCTCATAGATTAGGTTTGATTCGAAAATTCTAGGTTTAGGTTTCCGCCGAAACTATCTCGGACCCACCGAGTTGAAAAACTCGGTCCCACCGATTTGGCTTATGCC
Organism: Triticum urartu; assembly: GCF_003073215.2. Classification (NCBI taxonomy): domain Eukaryota; kingdom Viridiplantae; phylum Streptophyta; class Magnoliopsida; order Poales; family Poaceae; genus Triticum; species Triticum urartu. Next base: position 371,027,308 of record NC_053022.1, on the reverse strand, counting down.
ATTGCACAAGTGAGACTCGGTTTGACCGAGAATTACTTATCGGTGTGACCGATTTTTGAACTCAGTGAAACCCTAGCAGTCTCGGTGCCACCGAACTGTGACTCGGTCCTACCGAGTTCACTAGTTTAGGTTCCAAAACTGCTTCGGTATCACCGAGTTTGAAAATCGGTAAATCCGAGATAATTTCAGTGGGAAACTAAAACTAAGTTTTTGGATCATTCTTTTGCAAAAATCTCTGCATTTTGTGATGCTCATCCACTCTATCTCCTCTATAATCTATTCACAGGGTCAGCAGTCAGTTTGCATCATGTCAGACCAGAGTGACAGCCAAAACTTGTCAGAGCAGCAAGTGCAGTTGAGTGAGGGCACTAGCCCCTCAAGTTCCTTAGATGATGGCAGCAGGAGCACACCCAGCAACCTGCCTAAAGCTGCCACTAGACAAAGGACGAAGAGAACCTCAGATTCTGAAGATGAGGACTATGTGGCAGAGGAAGAGGCCACTTCCAAGAGATTTGAACCAGCTCAAGGCACTAAGCCAGATCTGAAAATCAAAAGGCCAGCAGGCAGGCAGCCCATGTCAAAGGCTAGAGCCTCAACTGAGAAGCCTGCTCCCATTGAGCCCGTTGCTGCTGAGGGCAAGAAGAGGAAGGAAATTGTGAAGAAGATCGTAGCCAGAGTGCTTGGAAAGGCTTCCATCATGGAAGAAGAGGAAGAAGAAGAGGTAGCTGCACCAGCACCTAAGGCACCTAAGCTTATGGGTGATGCTATAAGATCATGGGCTGCCACATCTAAGCCCAAAGAAGCACCCAAAGCTGCCTCCAAGCCCAAGTCTGCACCAAAGAGAAATACGAGGAGCATACCTGCAACTGAGAACAACAAGGCCCCAGTGCCTGAAGCTGCAGAAGAAGATGATGAAGAGCAAGTACTCAGAAAACTCAAGCCCAAGATCCCAGACCACAACGATGCTCATCCTCTGGCTGAGGATATGAAGCTCAGGAGAGACTCAGGGCTGAGGAAGTGGAGAGAAGCAGATCCGTATGCTTCAAGGAGGAGAACTGCTGTTGACTACAGGTTCCACACTAAGGAACAACAAGATTTCTATGAGACGGTTTTGCTTGACAAGAAGCCAATAGTCTATGACATGAGATGGGTCGACTGGGAATACATCAAGGAAAACGAAGAGTACTACCCTGGAGGGTATGACATCTTCAATGCTTGTGGAGTAGCAGACTTTGTTGGGCAGAAGCTCACAAAGTGGAACGAGGAACTCATTATGCAATTCTACTCCACGGCACACTTCTATCCAGATGGTAGGATAACTTGGGTGTCTGAAGGTACGAGGTACCAATCTACAGTTGCTGAATGGGCTCAGCTGATCAATGCCCCAGAGGAAAATGAAGATGACTTGGATGTCTATGCCAAGAAAAAGATGGATCATAACTCAATGTCCAACATGTACAAGGAAATTCCCAATGAAGCTCTTGAAACTTTCAAATTTGGCTCAGTGCATTATCTTCTGTCAGGGCTGCCAACCATAAATTGGATACTGAGGCACACCTTATTGCCCAAGTCTGGAGATCACAAGATGATCAGAGGCCATGCAATCAATTTGCTTCATATCTTTGATGTGCCACAGAAGTTCAAGGTGATGAGCCTCATGGTAGAAACAATCAAGAGGACTGCAGCAGACCAGAAGAGGAGTTGTGGATATGCCCCACAGATTCAGGAGCTCATCAACTCAAAGATGGGCACAGGTATATACTTATTGGACAAGGAACACCTGCCCATCCGTCCAGATTTCGAAGATAATCAAGTTGTTATGACTGAGAATGAACCATCATCTGCCCATGCACAAGCTCAGAAGGAGAAGGCGAAGAAGGAGAAAGCTGCCAGGATGCCTACTCAAGCGGAGGCATCTGATTACTTCCTAAAAACCAAACAAGAGCAGCTTGGTTACCTGATTGCGTCCACCCTGCGGATTGAGCAGAGTATAGCCACCCTGACTCAGAACCAGGCGAGTTTAGAAAGGATCATGGAACAGAGGTTCTATGACTTGGACATCAAGGTGACAGAGATACAGACTGCCGTGGAGCAGCTCCAGGAGGACATGAATGAGAGGAGAGGCAGGACCACGACTGATGCTTTTGCGAGGGTGCCACGAGGTCCGAGGTAGTCTGCACTGCCAGTTGCTGACACCAGAGCTACAACGTCTGCACCAGCCACAGCCTCAGTTCCACCAGCTCCAGCATCCACTTCAGCCTCGACTCCGACCACGTCTACCGAAGGCTTCGTCCTTGGAGTGCTCCGGACTCCACCACCACCTGAAGATCAAGCCTGAGCGTCGATCTAGTGCTATGCATTTTCTAGGAATTTTTTAGTAACTTGTTGCCAAAGGGGGAGAAGATGTATAGATCATAGGCTTCGAGAGAGAGAGAGAGAGAGAGAGTGTTGCTTTTCTCTCTTGCTTTATTTGGTGGTTTTTCGAACACTTGTTTGCTTTTGTGCGCTTTTGAGATACTACGTCATTATTTGTGAGACATCGATGATCATGTGTTTGATCATAAGCTACACTTAATGTTTGCTTAATGCTTGCTTAAATATTATCATTCTATCTATCGTTTGTGATCATTCACTATTCTTGGTGATGAGTGCATGTATTTCAATCTTATCATTTTTGAGCGCTCCACCAAGATGTATGTGACATGGAAGAGTAACCCATAATTCTAATTCTTTGTGCATTTGCAGTCCAAAGCAAATTTTAAATATGCACAAATTTAGGGGGAGCTCTTACTTATCACATACTTCTCAAAACGACGATATATTTCATGCTTATTATCATTTGTCGAAGCTTTGATCTATATGTTGTCATCAATTACCAAAAAGGGGGAGATTGAAAGTGCAACTATCCCTAGGTGGTTTTGGTAATTCATAACAACATATAGCTCATTGAGCTAATGCTATTCCAAGATGATTATTTCAGGAAAGCTCAATGATTGGCATGGCATGGATGTGAAAGTGGAACCCTCAAAATGCTAAGGACAAAGGATTGGCTCAAGCTCAAAAGCTCAAGACTCTTCATTTTATATTTTAGTGATCCAAGATCACATTGAGTCTTTAGGAAAAGCCAATACTATTAAGGAGGGATGAGGTGTTGCTTAATGAGCCTCTTGCTTCATGTGCTTAGTGATATGCTCCAAAACCCTCAACTACTTTCCCATATCCAC